>NW_020664544.1:2846196-2874550 GCF_002925995.2 Terrapene triunguis
TATATATATATATATATATATATATATATATATATATATATATATATTTTTTCCTTGCAAGTTTTATTTCTTTCAAAATTTTTCAGGTTTTCAGCAAAAAAGCAGAAAAGTTTTTGCCCAAAAAAGTGAAAAAATCTCCCCCCTCGAATGTGTATTTTCTTGTACATTTCTTAATGGAAAACAGCAGCATTTTCTGACCCGTTTTACTGGTATTGGTTTGCTTTGGGATCTCTGGCTGAGTGAGGTATAGGGCAGATTTCAGAACAGAGGCTACGTGGGCAGGAGGCCTGCCTGCCCCTAAGGGATGCCAGAGCAGGGGGCCTTTAGCTTTTAGCCCATACACTGCTCTAAGCCCTTGCTGAGTGTGACACACCCTACAGCTTGAAGCGAGAGAAATAACTAACTCCTGGAGGAAGTCCCAACGAGACAGGTTTGCTACGCCCAAGAAGCACATCTCACAGATCGGCCTGGGAAATGTGTCTCCTGTCAACACCCTTGGCAGCTTTCCCAGCCGGCCAGCACAGGTGCTATTGAGTTGAGGAAGAGTTCCCTGAAGTTTCTGCCCTTCCTGTAATGACTAGTTTTAAAGAAGGATCTTTGCTGGTGTCACGGGGTAATTTGTCTTTGTTTTGGCTGTGGACACATGTTGCTGGTTGCACATGATATGGCTGCTTGGAAGTCCATGAAAAAGACTCTGCTGGCTCTGCTGATTTGGAACGGCTCTGCAATACGTGATGAATACTGTGACCTAGTTATCGGGGTGTTTACTGCGTGTCTATACTGGATTAGATCAACAGGGCTACCTGGGAAAACAGGCAGGCAGGAAAAGGAAGGCTCAAGAGAAACCAGCTCTCAGCAGGAACTTAAGACTGTTATTGGACAATGCTTTGAGCATTCTGGCTCTCTGGCCAGCAGGACTGGTCTGGGCAAGAAGGGCCACAGTCTAAGAACAGAAGAGCTGTGGGAGGGTTAAAAGGACCCCAGCTGGGACCCAGGCAGCCACTGGGTGTCCGAAGAAGGTAGGTCTGCCTGTCTGCTGAGCTGTTAGTCAGGCCACTAGATTGTCTGATGCTTTAAAATCCCCTTTTGTCAAAATGCTTTGTCCCTACTGCAAAAGGTGGGTTTACGGAGCTGTCTGGTCACCACCTTCGCCGCTGGGCCCAGACTCCCAAAGAGAAGAACTGTGAATGCTGAACTCAGCTGGACCTGGGTTGATTCCCAGGGCAATGTAGCCTGGTCTAAGAGTGGGAGAACTGTGAAATTCCACCCAGGATAGGGAAAGATATGAGGGCTGAGGGGAGGGAGGGGGAGCGTTGGCACTCAGGGACACCAGAAAGTCCTGTCCTGTGATTCAGGAACCTACAGAAGGAGCAAATCAGAGAACTGCTGGTTCCTGACCCTTCAAGGACTGTATCAATGGCGATTATTGTCCACAGCAGGTCCGTTTCATGAGCTAGACAATAAACAACTTGTTCTTCAGGTGCTAGCCCGTATTTCCCAACCTCTGGCCTGTTGAAATGTGCCAAAGAACCAAAGGAATAACGGTTAACGCTACCTGACCTACATCTGCGCTGCAGCAGTGTTAGCCTGGCATCGCTATGTGGCCCTGCAGACCTACTGCAGTGGCAGTACAGTACAGACAGCAGTGGGGAGAATGCAAAACTGGGGCGGGGGGGAGGGGTCCCTCGTTTGAAAACGTCACGAGGAATCTGTCCCCTTTTCTTTTGCATTTCACCAGACCAGGCTGGCCAATTTCAAGTTGAGGCTCGATCTCATTTTGCTTGTAATTGTGCATTTAGTAAAACAGTGCGGGGTCGGGGCGTCCCCGAAAGTACCGGAGTCCTTTTCCTGGCCGGGGGCTATTTGGACCGGTGAGCTGGGATGGCCGGGGGGGCTGTGTGGACGGGGTGGGGGGGTGCCATGGCGGTAGTATGTTATTTTGCTCTTTCACGCCCCTACCCTTTGCAAGCCCACTTTTTCGGGCCGCTGGCGGTTCTGCAAGCGCAGGTCTGCCCACCACGTGAAGGCCTCACGTTTTGAAGTCGCAGCCTCTTGTAATCTCTCCCGGGAGGCAGCCGAAAGCGGAGTCACTCCCCAGGAATTCACATGCTCCCGCCGCACGCGCTCCTGCAAGCCAGGGCTCCAGGGCACGGCCCCGGGAACTACAAGTCCCGTCAGCCACCGGGCTGGGCAAGCGCCCTGGCCGCCGGCTTCACGCGCCCGCCGCTCGCCGAAAGTGTGTCACTGGGGCACGAGGCTCTCCCCGGGAATCACATGGTGGATGCTCGGGAGCCGCGTGCTGGGGACTGCGCAGCCGCGCCGGGTCCCAGGCAAAGAGGCTGGAGCCGGAGCCCTGGCAGAGGAAACTATTGCAGAGGAGGGAGAGGCGGCGGCACGCAGAGCTCCCGTCCTGCCGGCGCCCCCAGCGAGCGCAGAACAGACGCAAGGCAAAGACCCCGCGCGGGGCTCCCCCTGCTCCCCGGAGGGAGTTTCTGAGCCAGAGCGAGAAGCCGCCCCCCTGCATGCCAGCGCGCCCCTGAGGATGGCAGCTCCGGACTCCAACAACAACACAGGTACTTTGCCCTCCAGACTGGCGTGTTCTCCCCTCCGAAGTGGGGGTGTTGCCCCTGGATCCCCCTTCCCCCGGCTCCTCCTGCCTGCAGGGTGTGGGGGCACCGCTCCCGGGCCCCCCCACGCCTCTGCTCCGTCCTAGCCGGTGCTCCGAGCCCCCCGCCTGTGCGGTGGGCTGGGGGGGGGGCCGGTCTGCCCGCCCCCGAAGTGCGCTGGCGTGCCCCGGAGGTGGGGGAGCTGGGGGCACCGGGAGCCCCTCTGCACGCACTTGTGGGGGTTCCCACGCTCCCTGGAGCTGCTCGAGTGGGAGGGGCTCGGTCTGAGCTCTCTGGGTGTAGCGGATCGGGGGCCCCCGCTGGGTGAGGAGGGGGTTTAGGGTTCGGTTTCCCAAGCTACTGACGCTGTTTATGGGATGTGGACGGAGGGGGGGCAGGAGGGGGCCCCCGGCTCGGTCCCTGGGAGCAGCACAGCGACCCCCGGCCTGGGACAAGGGTTAATCCGAGCAGGGAGCAGCTCCGGCTTCCTCGCTGCTCTGGTGTTAGGGGAGACCCCCCCCATGGCCGGCTCCGGCCCGGGGCGTGCTGGCTGGACTGAGGTGGGGGGTCAGTGGGGTCACCCGTCGCCCCCACTTCGGAAGGAGTCAGGTGGCCGCTGCTGGCTCCACAGCCTCCACCAGCTCCCGTGACCCCAGTGGAGGGGGGGCGAGTTGCTCCCCACTTTTCCCTGGGGTGTCACCCCGGCCGCCCCTTTGTCACCCCTCCCTGGGCTCCGGCCCCCCCTTTGTCACCCCTCCCTGGGCTGCGGCCCCCCGACCCCCCCCTTGTCACCCCTGCCAGGGCTGCAGCCCCTCCCCCCGGGGCTCCCCTTGCCTCACGTGTCCCCCTCCCCGGCGCTGCCACGTGCGGACTTTGTTTTCCTCCCTTCCCCGCCCCGCCTCGCCCCCTCCCATTGGTCGCCTCCCCCGCAGGCCCCGCCCCGTGGGCTCCCGTGACGTCACACCAGGAAGACTGGCGCCGCGTCTCCCCGCCCTTTTAAAAGTAAAAGGGAGCAGCCGCGCGGGGCGGTGACGCCATCGCCGGGGCAACGAGCGGCGGCCAATAGCGCGGCGGGGGCGGAGCAAAGCGTGATGGGCAGGGTCTGGGGGCGGAGTAGCCACGTGCGGCCCGGACACGTGGAGCGGGGACGTGAGGCCACCAGAGTCCGAGCCCGGGACCCCCGGCGGGCTGAGCCCCTCCCTAGCAGGACCGCCCAGCCCCTCCCCCCCCAGCCTAGCAGGAGTCCCCCCAGCACAGCCCCTGCCCCCCCAGACTGAGCCCCCACCCCAGCAGGACCCCTGGCCTAGCCCCTGCCCCCCCCAGACTGAGCCCCCCCCCAGCATGGCCCCTGGAGCCACTAGGGGGGAGGGCGGATGACAGGGCTAGTTTCCCTAGCACAGGGATGGGATCCGGCACAGAGAGGTTAAGGGACTTGCCCAAGGTTACATGTGAGTCTGGGAGAGCAGAGAATCGAACCTGGGTCTCTGAAGTCCTAGGCTAGGATCCTGAGCCCTGCATGCTCCTTACGCTCTGCCCTATAGCCAGGTTCCATGTGCTGCCCCCAGGCGAGTCTCCGGGAGGGAGTTTTGCCCCACAAGAAAGGGTTGAATAAAAGTTGGAGCGCAAAGTGGTTGCCCTGGACGATGAGCGTCTGACTAGGGGGCTCGCTGCCCAGCGTTACCTGCGGGCAGACTGGCTCCTGCGGGTGTGTGTACCAGCTGTGCCCTGCGGGGGGTGGGGGGGGAGACACGGACAGACACATGGCCCTGTCCAAGAGCGTGTGTGATAATAGCACTGGCCACGTGTGGAGGCGCTCCTGACTCATCTGCAGGAGGCTGGTGTCCTCAGCAGTCCTGCAGCCTGGGCGTGAGATTTCAGCGCTCACCGTTCACACCCCCCGCCGCCCGTGTGCCTCCCACATGCCCCTTTGGACAGCTACCAGCCTCATCCGCAGAGCCCTTCCCGAGGCCAGAGGCAGCCTGGGGAGAGCTGGTTTTTGGGTGTGGTGAGGGAAGCAGTTGGGGTTTTGTGACCTACTTCCAGGGCTCTGTTTCCCAATCTGTTCTATTTAAAGACAAGGAAACAAATGCACCAAAGCTGACGCTGCAGCTTGAGAATGACTGGAGCGAGGGGAGGGATTGGCGGCTGGCGTAGCAGACATTGCTCGTCCCTACACATACACGGCACCCTCTGGCTCAGCCGGGATTCCCCACCCCGCCCTGCTCCCTTGTTGAATTCAAAGCCTTCCCGATTACGCCTCATTTTCAAAAAAGCCAAATAAGTTGTAATGTTTCCACCGTGTCCCTCCTTCGACGCCAGCCAGTGCTGAGGAGTCTCAATGCAGTTCACGGGGGGGGCTCTGGTTTTCTTCCCGCGTTCTCTATTTATAGCTCTTGGTAGCTCTGTTCCCCTTGGAAAAATCCTCGCAGGAGACATGGTCTCTCCCTTGATCCAGTGTCTCCTTCTCGTCCTACCTGCCGAGAAGCAGCAAGGTGCAGAGGTGCAGGGAACAGGACTCAGCTGGGGGCACAGTTTCTTTCCCCCTTTTGTTACAGGGAGCGGGGCTGGCTGCATTATCTCCTCAGCACTTGGCAGGATCCGTTTTCTCCCTAGGTTTGGGCCGGGCACCTTGGCTTTCATACCAGCTGAGGGGCAGATCCGGCCCACTGGCTTTAAAACCCGCTGGCCTCACCTTGCGCTCCTGGGCTTTTAACAGCAGCTAAGTAAACGTTGCCCCGGTGAGCGTTTAGTGACTTAACCCCTGGCATTAGCCTCTCTCGTGCAGACGCCGCGTGTATGGGTGGCTCGTACGCCTTCCCGGGCGGGGGAGAGGAGAGTTTAAGGATCCTGGCTGCGTTCCTAGGGTCAGGAGCGGCAGTTGTGGGGCTGGAGGGATGAGCCCTGGTGCAGAAGCAGATCACACACGTGATCCTCCCTGCTTGTTTGTCGTCTGTTTTGCAATGATGATCGTGTTTTTGCAGGAGGCTTCCTGGTCTCCATAGTATTTGCGGCTTGGCAGACGCTGGGCGTGGAGTCCCACTGCTTTATCACTGTTTTTTTTCCTCTTAAGTGGTTTGGGTTTTCCCCAGTAACCCTACCCCCCCAGTGCTGCTGGCTGTGACACCTGCTCCCATCCCTGCCTCCCAAGGCCCCCTTGGCCGAGTTCCCGGTGCCCAAGATCTGGTCCCTTGGCCGCCTGCCTGCCCCAGTGCTTCAAACCCTTCCCTTGTGTGGCTGTGGGCCTGGCTAAGCCTCCCTCCCCAGCCCGCAGATGTAGGTCAGCGGCAGCTGGAGCATTTCAGAGCTCCAAGGGGAAAGAAGCGGGGGAGAAAGGCGAGGAGGAAGCCATGACAGACGTGTGTAATTGCAAATCACCGGCGGTGCCTACAAACCTGCCTGCCCGGAAGGGCCCAGAAAGGGTAGCCAGATCTTAGGGGGTGGGGGGATGTGTAGGGGAGAGGTGGGCGGGGGGCATGGATGGACAGATGGACACACACAAACATACATACTCCATGCATATACAGACCCCCATGCATGCCCCACGTACCCCTCCTGCGCTCAGACACACACCCACCCTCTGTCCAGCCCCCTGCGCACACCCACCAGCCGAAATATCAAGGGCTGTTTTTCTAGGCGTGTTATTGACCGAGGCCTAGGAGGAGCGTAACCCCGGAGGGGAGGGGCTGCATTTCCGGTGCTCCCCATCTCCCCTGGCTGCTCCCCCCACCCGCGCTGCCGCTGCCCTGCCTGTCCTTGGCGTGCCTGCTGCAATGCTGCGTTTTTCTACCTGTGCCGGCTCAGCAGTCGCTGCAGCCTCCGCAGTGCAGAGAGGGGAGCTGCAGCTAAGGGACTGGCAGGCTGAACCTGGGGGGGGGAGGCTTCCCAGCACAGAGACGGGTGGGGTCGAGAGAGTGTCTCCCCAGGGTGCATCCCCGGGGGGGGGGGGGGGGGAAACAATAGAGGCCCAGGCGCAGTAGAGCGCCCCGCAAGGGAACAGGTGCCCACAACAGCAGTCCTGCTGCTCTGTCAGTCATGGTGCTAACGGATTCCAGATTCCCCCCCGTGACGAAGTGGGGGCATTTCTGTGGAGTGTCCACTGTGCCACTTGCCCGAGCGCTGTCGGGGCCTGTCTCAGCCACCCCGGGGCACCCTGGCAGGCTGGCTGCGAAATCCCCAGTCTCCTGGGAGGGAGGGCTGGCCCCGGGCGGGAGGGCGAGGCCAGCTAGGCTTTATCTGCCATTGGCTCGCTCCAGGGGCCAAATCCCGTGGCCTCTCCATCACTTTCTCCATGGGGGTGTGTGGGAGAGACAGGAGGGGTGTTATCGCTGGGGGGGAAGGCAGGCCCAGAGCAGGGGTAGCACAGACAGGGGCATAGAAATCTCACCCTCCCCTCGCTGTGCTGATTACCTGTCCCAGAGACCTGCCAAACTCATTTCATGCATGGGCCACCGCACAGCTGTCAGGTGGGAGCAGTGTTTGGTCACGGCTGGGCTGGATTGAAGCTGGTGCCCCCTAGATGGGAAAGGCCCCGTGTCCCATTCCTCCCCCCCGAGCCGTCTCGTCTGGGGAGGCCCCCCCCTGCACTCACCTCGAGGGGGCGGCGTTGCCCTGTTCTCAGCCTCTCTCTCTGTCTCCCCAGGCGGCGTGATCAGCTACATCGGCTCCAGCGGCTCCTCGCCCAGCCGCACGAGCCCCGTCTCCCTGTGCAGCGACAGCTCCAACGGCAGCTTCCAGTCCAGTTCGCAGGCCTTCCCCTCCTACTTTCCGCCCTCGCCCACCGGCTCCCTGACCCACGACTCACGGCCCTATGGCGCTGGGCTGCAGGGCTCACGGGAGGATGGCTCCCCTTCCTCGTCGTCCTCCTCTTCCTCCTCCTCCTCGTACAGCTCCTCCGGGACCTCCCCCGGGGGCCTGCAGGTCGCCATGGACGACGGGAGGCGCGTCTCTCCCAGCAAGACCACCAGCAACATCACCAGTGAGTGCTGGAGGTGGGGTGGCACCGGGCGTGGGGAGACCAGTGGGAAGGACTGAGAGTGGTGGGGGTAGCTGTGGGTGGGCCCTGGGGTCCCTGTGGTGCCCTCCATCCCTGGCTGGAACTCACAGTCTGCCCTTGTGGTGGGTGCTCTCTGGACCCCCTGTCCTCCCCTGCTGGGGGTGCCGTGCCCACACGAGAGCGCCCCTGTCTGAGCAGCGGTGGGCACAGCAGCTAGACCTGCCCCAGGACAGCTGCCCGCCATGCAGGAAGGGCGATGTCCTGGCTGCCCCCGGGGGCTGGCTCCTGGGCAGGGCTGGGTGCTGCAGCCTCTCACCTGGGTGTCTCTTTCCCCTCCCAGAGCTGAACGGGATGGTTCTGCTTTGCAAAGTGTGTGGAGATGTCGCCTCAGGCTTCCACTATGGGGTCCATGCCTGCGAGGGCTGCAAGGTAAGGGGGCGGGACAGGGCAGGGCAGGGGGAGCGCTGCCGGGGGCTCCTGCTGTTCCAGCCCGAGTGGCTCAGTCTGGGGAGGGAGTGGGACCAGTGCCCTAGCACCTCGTTACTGTATCACCCCCTGTCTGCCCCTCCAGGCAGCCAAGGGACTCGGGCCGTCACACCTCCCCAGAGGAGGCCTAACTATTCCCAAGTGGCTAATGATTTCGGGGGCCCTGAAATGGCTGGGATTTCCCAATACCGTCTGGCCTCTTTGGGAGCCTGACTGGAGATGCCTTAAAGTCACGAGCCACTTGTGAAAATGTCGTCACTGGCCTTTCACGGGGTTTATCGTTGGTTATTTCTATCCTCGAACTTCCGTCGCCTCCCTTCAAACTTGGCTTCATCTTCTTCTTCCCCTTCTCCCCCCTGTCCTCGGCGGGGCCCAGAAAACAGCCCGTGTGGGATGTTTAGGGGCAGGCGCTTGCTTTCTCCCAGAACGTTGGGGTTTTGTGGCACTGTTGGGGGAGAACGAGCCTGTCGTTGGCTCCTGCGTAACTCGCCAACAGCTGCGACTGGCCAGAAACGTTCACCGCTGGAGCATGCCAACGCTCGGCCCCAAATGATCATTGTTCTGGGGTCAGGATGATGATCTGGGGGGGGAGGGGGGATGGAATCGGCGGCGGCTCCTCGGGAATTCTCGGGCTCTGACCGGGCAGCACTTGGCTTGTTTATAGTAAGCCTGGCACTGAAGGTAGCTTCAGTTGAAGGAAACAATTGTCTGGATTTTTTCCCTTGAGCTTTGTCATTTCTGCTGGCCGCAAACAATTCCTCAAATCCAAACCCCGGTGGCAGGTCAGCGTGGAGGAGCATGTGGCCAGCCCACGGGGCAGAGCTCATCACCGGGGCGGGGCCTTGCAGCTCACAACGTTTTCTATCGTCCGCCTTCCGTGCTGTTTGCGATTGCCTGGCTCTGCCTCCCCCCGTCTCACCCCGTCTCTCTCTCTCTCTCTCTCTCTCTCTCTCTCTCTCTTTCTGTCTCAGGGTTTTTTCCGGCGCAGCATTCAGCAAAACATCCAGTACAAAAAGTGCCTGAAAAACGAGAACTGCTCCATCATCCGGATCAACCGGAACCGGTGCCAGCAGTGCCGCTTCAAGAAATGTCTGTCGGTCGGCATGTCCCGGGATGGTGAGTTCCCACCCGGCGTGGTAGGGTGGGGCTGGGGGCAGGGCAGGCTCCCCCCGGCACTGGGGTGTCCTCCCCTCCCCCTTCCATAATGGCATGCCCGTAGCAGTGTCTGACTTCTACGCACTGTTCACATAACACATCTTCCACACCCCTTTATTTGTGGCGCCGAGAGGCTGCGCTCAGGGATCGGTGCACTGCTGTGCCAGGTGCTGCACGTCCACGAAACCCCTGCTTCAAAGGGCCCGCGCTGTCAGCCGGGAGGTCCCTGTCGATTCCCCTGTTGTACTGGGCGTGTGGCTGTCCCCATGGACACTGTGTTGGGCCAGGGGCTGCGAGGGGGGGGTGGCTTGGGGAGGGGAGGTCAGCTTGCCCTGCTGCCGTGGGGTGCACGGAGGTCTGGAGGCGCCTGGGTCGCTCAGTGCAGCTGCGGAGGGTGGGGGGCATCTGCCGGTGTCTGGGCTCCCTGGGTCAGGCTCTGCTCTGCCCCCTGCTGGATGCTAATCTCCATCCCCCCGTTTCTGCAGCCGTGCGCTTCGGGCGGATCCCCAAGCGTGAGAAGCAGCGGATGCTGGCGGAGATGCAGAGTGCCATGAACAACATGGCCAACAACCAGCTGAGCGGGCAGTGCCCCCCGGAGGGCTCCCCGCTGGGGCACCCCCAGCCTGCCAACCCGCTGCCGTGCCATCAGCAGCTCCCCGGCTCCCCGCCACAGCAGCAGCCCTGCTTCTCCCAGTTCCCCCAGCAGCTGACGCCCCCCCGCTCCCCCAGCCCCACGGAGGCCATGGACGACGTCATCTCGCAGGTGACCAAGGCGCACAAGGAGATCTTCATCTATGCCCACGACAAGCTGGGCACGGCGCTGCCACTGCCGCGGCCCTGCGACAACAACGCCCTCAACTGGGAGAACCACCGCTGTGCCAACGGCTACCAGGGCAACAGCCTCTATCGCCACGACAACAACAACCTGCCCCACCCCAACGCCTCCCGCTTCCCCGCCTGGCACTCCAGCTCCCCCAACGCCTGCCACCAGAACAACATGAACAGCCACCGGCTCTGCCCCACCGGCTACCCCTCTTTGGCCCAGGAGGCCGAGACCCCGGCAGGCCAGGGCTGCCCGTGGCAAAGGGGCACCAAGGACATCCTGCTGGTGAGTGCCAGAGCGCCATGTGGGTATTTCCAGCTGGGACGCAGCCCCCCCGATGCCTCAGGGTATTTTTAGCCTCTAATCACTAGTAATCGTCTTGTCTCTGAGGCCAGAACATCAGAGCCGGTCCTGTCCCTGGCAGGGCAGAGCTGAGGTGGCCTTGGTGGGGGGCAGAAGGGGATGTGGCATTTAGGCCCCAGAGTCGTGGGTTTTTCTCTCTTTAAAAGGGAGAGGAGTTTTGCAGGGATTGGCTCCTGCTGGGTCCCAGTCACTGGGATCTGGTGCAGTCAGGGAGGTTGGGATCTGGTGCAGTTGAGGAAATGGATCTGGTGCAGCCAGGGAGGCTGGGGTCTGGTGCAGGGATCTGGTGCAGTAGCCCCAGTACAGGGAATGGGGCTGTCTGGAGCTGGGAACCAGCCCTCTCGCTCCATGTCTGAGGTCTCTCCCCGCCCCCCCCCCACAGGCATGCCCCATGAACGCGCACCCGCACGGCAGGAGCGGCCACACCGTCCAGGAGATCTGGGAGGATTTCTCGCTGAGCTTCACGCCCGCCGTCCGGGAGGTAGTGGAGTTTGCCAAGCACATACCGGGCTTCAAAGACCTGTCGCAGCACGACCAAGTGGCCCTGCTCAAAGCCGGCACCTTTGAGGTAGGTCCGGGGCCTTCGCTTCTCCTGCCAGCTGCCCTTGCTGGCAGCGCTCCGTTCACAGGGGCCCCTTGGCGCCGCCAGCCCCCTCGGGGGTATTGCCCTGCGGTCGTTAGCAGGGGCTGGACTGCAGGGGCGCAACTGGGGGGAGCCTGTTTCAAAGCAGCCCATGAAACCCCGGCCCTGGGGCCTCCCCCAAAGCCGGTTACTGGGCGAGAGCTGCTCCCCGCATCTCTTCCCCCCCCCCCCCCCGAATCTCCTTAGGAGAGGGGGGCAGCCCCATTAGGCCTTCGTTTCCGTGGCCACCCTTCTGGCCCCCCAGGAGGGCAGCGCCGCCTTGCCGGCTCTGTGCCGTGCCCTTGGTTCCTGCCTCCTCCGCTGGCTGTTGGGAGCCCCGTGCCCGGGCCAGGCCGTCACCGCTCTCGTCTCCCCCTTGCCAGGTGCTGATGGTGCGGTTCGCCCCCCTGTTCAACGTGAAGGAGCAGACGGTGATGTTCATGAGCCGCACGACGTACAGCCTGGGGGAGCTGTGGGGGATGGGCATGGGCGACCTGCTCAGCTCCATGTTCGAGTTCAGCGAGAAGCTCGGCTCCCTGGAGCTCACCGAGGAGGAGCTGGGCCTCTTCACCGCCGTCGTGCTGGTCTCGGCAGGTGGGTCGCGAGCCCCCGGCTGAGCCACAGGGTGGGGGGAGGGCGTGTGGCCCGGGCATCCACTGCCTGCTGCTGGGGGAGCAGGCGGGGGACGGGGATCTGGAAGCAGAGATCTGAATGGAGCCAGGAGGCGGCGATCCCAGGCTGGGATCTGGTGCGGCAGGGGAGGCTGGAATCTGGTGCAGGGATCAGGGGAGGCTGGGATCTGGTGCAGGGATCAGGGGAGGCTGGAATCTGGTGCAGGGATCAGGGGAGGCTGGGATCTGGTGTGGCAGGGGAGGCTGGGATCTGGTGCAGGGATCAGGGGAGGCTGGGATCTGGTGCGACGGGAGGCTGGGATCTGGTGCAGGGATCTGGTGCAGCGGGGAAGCTGGGCTGTGGGCTGCTGGTGGTCTCTCCCCGGCTCATGGTGTATGTTTCCCCCCCCCCCCTTGCTGGATAGACCGCTCCGGCATGGAGAACACAGCGTCAGTGGAGCAGCTGCAGGAGACCCTGATCCGCGCCCTGCGCGCGCTGATCCTCAAGAACCACCCCACGGAGACCTCGCGCTTCACCAAGCTGCTGCTCAAGCTGCCCGACCTGCGCACGCTGAACAACATGCATTCGGAGAAGCTGCTGTCCTTCCGCATCGACGCCCAGTAGGGCTCCCCCTGCCCCCCCCCGCCCCGGGACCCTCCGCAGAGAAACCCATCGGACTCTATTGCTGCTGCTGATTCAGCCAGGACAGAGCCCCCGGGGCGGCCGCCCCCTGTAAATAGTGATCTGTGTATATTGGAGTCGTGTTCTCTATCGCTGCTGCCCCCCGTGGAGGGCTGGAGCCCAGCTCTGTCTGAGCCACACGGGAAATAATATATTGAAACCAACGCCTTGGCCTGGACCGTCCCTTCCTGAGCGAGCCGAGCCCCCTGCTCCTGTCCTGGGCACCCCTGCCTGCTGCTCACTGCTAAGGGGGTGGGGGGAGCTGGATGCCTGGGTTCTGCTTTCTATGGGGAGAGGACAGGTGGGTGGCACGGCTCGTGTGGGAGGAGCCCCCAGGGGCTCTAGCTGCAGCTGGGAGGGCCGGTGGCCAGAGCAGAGTGGAGCAGGAGCTGGGACTCCTGGGCTCTGTTCCCAGCTGTGCCACCAAACCTGCTGGGCGCCCTTGGGCCAGTCGCTTGCCGAGCTGGGGAGTTCCCCGGGGGGCTGGGCCGGGCCGGGCCCAGCAGCGACTCCAGCCTAGTGACCGGCCTCGCCCCAACCGTCGGCTTCAGCACCTTGAGCCCAGGGCATGTGGCTGGCCTGCTGCAGAGCGCCCGAGCTACCAGTCCCGTCTCCCAGGGCATGGGGCTTACTGGCTGCGGGGGCAGGTTATCCTGCCTATGCCCACCCCATGGTAGCCCCGGACCCAACTCATGCCACGTGCCAGGGAGGACTCTGGATCCAGCCTGGGCCCTGGTTTCCTCAGGTGCAAGTGGCTGATCCCTGGGGGGCAGTGCAGATTCATGGAGGGAGGGGGTCTGGCTGCGCCTTCGGGGGTCTGTGCGTCCATCTCTGCTTCCCGTGGCCAAAGGCAGAGCCGCAGTCACCCGGGGTGGATGGGGGTGTGTGTGTGCGCGTGCGCCGGGGCGGCCCAGCACCAAAGCGTTGTTCTAAATGCACAGATGTGCCCCTGCCCACCCCAGCAGCGCAGGCCTGTTCTGCCAGGTGCCTGCTGCCCCCCCGGCCTCGTTACCACCACACGCCCCATAGCACCAGGCTAGAACCGCGCCCAGGCCCCAATTTGGCTCAGGTATCCCCTTGGGGGGGGCAATGCCCCACTGCCCTGCCACCCAGCTCTCACCCCAACTTCTGCAGCCTCCTGCAGTGACAGGGTACCCACCCCTGCCTTCCCAGCTGGACCCAGAAATCAGAGGCCAGCGGGGCGGTGGGGGTGGGGTTGGTTGTTTTTCATCATATATTTATTACATAAATATATAGTAAAATAGACCAGCAACAATTACCATAAAAATATCTTTCTTTAAAATCCTGACCAAAAACACAAAGGGTTTAAAATCGCACGTCACAGACACTGTGATTGTCATGTACAGCAGCAGCTCTCTGCCGCCCGGCCCCCTCCCTCGTGGGGCACGGGGGAGGGGAAGGAGGGTGGTCTCACCTCCCAGCCCGTC
Source organism: Terrapene triunguis (assembly GCF_002925995.2). NCBI lineage: Eukaryota > Metazoa > Chordata > Testudines > Emydidae > Terrapene > Terrapene triunguis. The sequence goes on from NW_020664544.1 coordinate 2,859,986, forward strand.
CCCCCCCAATGCACCAAGACCCAAACACCGACATACATTCAGTAACTCCTGCCACTGCCCTTCCACACTGCCGCAGCCGCGGGAGCCACAATGCATAGTACATGGGGTGGGGTGGGGGGGGGGAGGCCCCCCCCAATGACTGGACGCAGCAGGGAAGGACCCCCCCCCAAAGCGCCAAGCGAGCTCACGGTCTCTAGGGATAGGCTGGATTTGAAGCTGCTCCCCTCTCATTCCCCTGCAGCGCTATGGGAGGGGGGTAGGGGGGGAGGTACCAGGTCCAGAAGCTAGGAGGTATGTGCTTGGTGACCAAATACTGCGGGGGGTGGGGGGTGTGGGAACACGGGGGGGGCACAGGCTGACCCTCTGGGGGTCAGCCCCCCTGCCCCTGAGCAGGGGTGTCATACCACAGCCTGCCCAATCGGGGAGCTGGGCTGGGGGGGCCCCTGGGAGCAGAGACGGGGGGAGATAGCAACACTGGACGTGTAACTGCAACGGGGACCAACAGATATGACACGGAGCCACCCCGGGGGGAGCAGCCAGACACAGCCAGCAGAGGGCAGCATGGACCCCAGCCACAAAGCTGGGGTGTAACGCGAGGGTGGGGCCCCATTGTGCACGTGTGTGTGTGTGTGTGTGCCCGGTGTGTGTATGCACGCGTGTGCGGGCGGCTGGCACTGAACCCGTCCCCCAGGAGTGAAGTCGCGGCCCCCACTGCTGGGGGCGTTTTACACAAGACAAGCGCCCTCCCCCGGCTCCCTCAGCAACACCATCGTGACCCTGCCCCCCAGCATCTCTGAGCCCTGAACACCCGAGGCCCGCTCCCAGCAATGGGGGTGAGTTTGGCCTGGAGGCCCCCCCGGGGAATGGATTTGTCTGAAGGCTCCTGCAGACTCTCTGCCCCTTTGAAATGGTGGGAAGAGGGGAGGTTTCGGGGGTAGGGGTGGTTTTAGCTGGTGTAACCCCCAGGCTGAGCCCCCGCCCCTGGCTGGCTGGCTGGCCGGGGCACAGCTCCTGAGGGGGGAAGCATGGGGGCAGAGCGCTGCCAGCATAACCAGGGGAGGGGGGACCTGGGAGATGGTCACGGATTTTCCTCTCTGCACTCCCAAGGAGCTTCCCCGACCAAGCTGCGGGGCTGGGGGTCTCAGCGGGGGCACAGGGAGATGGAGGTGTCGCACAAACACTACAGCACGCAGCACCCACCGCTGCGTACACACGCCTGCTCACACCCTAGCCCCCAAGGAGAGCGACGCTGGCTGGCCAAGGCCCAGCGGTACGGCCTTTGCCAAGGGGAGCAGGCAGCGGAGGGTGGCTGAGTGGTGGAGGGGCTGGGGCAGCCATGATGAGAAGAGAAGAAATGGCACTGGGCAGCAAGCGTGTCAGGTGATCGGTCAGATGCATGTGCAATCAGACACACGTGTCCAGAGCTGGGCACACACATGCACTCATGCTTCCACACACGCACACGCAGACTCACAGATGCAAGTGTATTTGCACAAATAAATGGGCACACGTGCAAACACAGACATGCACACCACACGTGCAAACACACGTACACGTACACGTACACACACACACACACGGTTTGCAATGGGGACCAGGCCAGCGGCCCAGCCCTTCCACCACCGTGAGCAGGACCCTGTCAAGGCCTTGCCCTGTGCCTCCTCAGGGTCTGGGCGCTGTTTCCCTGAGCAGTGGGGACCCCGGCTCCCCCCGTCCCCTGCCCCCGAGGCCTTCGGCACCACCTCCACCAGGGTCAGGCCGCAGAACTGGGCCAGAACTGTGCAACCTGCTTCGCTCATGGGCACAGGGCAACCCAGTCCTGTGCAAGGCTAGCGGGGGTGGGGGAAGAGGGGGTCTCATACCAGGGGGAGGGGCAGGGTGGGCCAAATTTAGAGCCTTCCTCGACAGCCACCCGTGGGCAGCCGGGCCCCTCCAGCTCTGCACATTAGTGTTTGGGCGTCAGGCTGGCACAGCCCCCGGCCAGGGACCTGGTCACATTGCAGACACACCCGGATCCCCCTCCCCTCCCCTCCCCGCCCTCAGAGACCAAAACAACCGGCAGGACTGGGGGGCAGGGGAGGCTTAAGGTTCCTGATGCCCCCCCCGCCCCAAACCCTATTTCCTAGACAAGCTGCTCAGCAGAGCTGAGGTAAGCAGGGCAGCGTGTTTCCTCAGGGTGGGGACTTCACAGTTTTCCTAGGAGCTTAAGACATTTTGCACCAACAGTGCAAGGAGACGAGGTCACCTGCCCCCCCCAATCAGCAGCCCCGCTGTCACTGAACTGACGTGCCTGATGCCGGAGCCCGCATGGAGTGAGCGGCTGCAGAGTGGGGAAGGGGCATGGGGCGGCACCCTCCCTGGGCTGAGAGATGGGGGACGGACAACGGGATGGGGGGACAGTTGCTAGCTGAGCTGCCCCCCACACCCACTCATAAGCACTACCCCAGCCCCCCACAGCGTTCCTGCTATCAGTGCTGGGGAACAATCAGGGCTCCCTGATTACAGCTTTAACTGGGGGGAGGAGGGGAGCCTGGGAGGGGCAGGAGAGCTTGCAGGAGTCTCAGCTTCTCCATGGGTTTAGAGGGAGGCCCCAGAATCAGAACCACCTCCCCCCACACTGGGGGTTTGGATCAGAACCAGCCTTTCACCCGGGCTTTGCAGAAATCAAAACCAGCCCCGATTTGACCCATTTTTTGCCACCTTCCTCCAGCACAGACCAGGAACAGGTGAAGATGCTGTGCCCGTCACCAGCCTTGTGCCAGCCGCTCGGTGCCAAGCCGGAGCGCTGCCAGGTGGGGAAGAGACTGCCGGGTTCTGAAGCCAATTGCCAGCCCCAAGCATTCAAACAGGAGCTGTTTTATTAACTCATCCAATTTGGGTCCCTTTTCCTTGCCCTCTAAGCTGCACTCGCTTCCTGGTTTCTAGCCTTTCTCGGCAACCACCAGAGAGAATTTTTTTTTTTTTTTTAAATGAAAGCTGAAGTTTCCCCCAACCCCATGACTCCGGGAGCTGGGGCTTTACAAAAAGCATCAACCAGTGGGAGGAGAGCTGGCAATGCTGAGTAATGGACCGAGACGCTGCAGCTCACAGCACCCCGGGGAAGGCGGGACTGATTACAGAAAGCCAGAGTATCTGCCGGGAAACGTACTCCTTCCTATATTTACAGAATGGGCCACGGCTCCAAGCAGGCGGCACCCATGCCTGGGCCCAGGTTTTCCACAGAGCCCGCGACGCTGGGTGCGCGTTGGGTATTGAGATTGTTTGAAAACCTGGGCCCTTTGTGGGGGCCCGGGCCCTCGTGTCTCCATCTCTCCCAAACACAGGTGGCTCTGGGAATATACTGCAACAGACGAGGCTAATACCAAAGGGGGCTCCAAAAACCTCTCTTCTCCCCCCCCCCCCCCCAAGAATCAACTCCTTCCCTGGCTGCCGCCGGCTCCGGTGCCCTGGTCACAACGCTAACGGGACAGTTCCTCGGCCTACGCCCACCAAGTCCGGGGTCACGGCGGTGGCTGGGCTCCTGTCCAGCACACCAAGCAATACATCAGCCAAGCATATCGGACCAAACCAACCAACAACAAAAGGTTTGTGGGTTTGTTTGTTTTTTAAAATAACCCGTAAAAAGATTTTTTAATTAAAAAAATTTATATATATAATTATATATATATATATATATATATATATTAGCTTAAATCGGAGCGGCATTAACCCTGCGGTGGCTCTCCTCACCCGGACCTGAACCTTAAACGGTACATTCAGAATAAGCCGATCCCCCGCCCCCCATCCCCGTTGGCCTCTCGACTGAGGTAAGAAAACAAAAATTCACGCCCTAAACCGGGTAAGAAAAAGCTTAAAAACGAACTCCCTCCACTGGATACTGATATAGATGGACAGATACAAATACAAGGCGCAAATCATCGGCCGGGGGTTTGCTGACAGACAGCTGGGGAAACGGGGGGGGGGCGGGGGCGTGTGTGTGGGGGTGTCCAAGCGTGGCTGACTACCAGTAAGTGCCCCCTACAGGCAGGGGTGAGTGAGTGCAGTTTCTCCGCACAAGGAGTGAAATTGAAGAGTCCAGAAAGGCTGACGCCCATTGGGCCTTAGATCTGCCCCCTGGCGATTTAAATTCCTTTACGATTGTTATTCCCCCCCCCCCCAAAAGGAAAAAGCAGCGGAGCAGAAATGGAAGAGCCAGGCGGGCCGCAGCCCACGGGGCTGGCTAAGTGCAGAGGGACAGGGAGCTCCTTGCTACAAGCGCCGCTTCGCTCTCGGCTGAGGCTCAGTTCTGCTGGTTCAGCTTTAAGGATGGGTCGTGCCGGCGCGCCCCTGTGGCGGCTGCAGGGGTGGGCAGGGTGGGTTATGCCATTGTCTAGTCCCCGAACGGCGGTGCCATGAACTCGCCCGCGCTGGGGAAGCCGCGTTGGACAACGCGGGGTTAAACACGCGGGCCCGGCCAAGCCGTGATCGGAGACGCGTGGGTGGCACCCCGGGGCTGAGCCGAAACATGCCCGCCGCTCGGGTGTGACGTGTCTCCTGTGCCTCGTGCTTTCCCAGAGCGGGTGGGCCCTGGGCTGGGGCCGTGAGGGGGACGGTGGGCGAGGGGGATCCCCGGGAACAGCAGGGAGCGTGCACACCCCATCCTGGTGACCATGGGGCCCTGGCTGTTGGAGGAATCGGGGCGGGGGCTGGGAGAGGGATCAGGGAGGGTAGACAACCCTAAAGCGACCAACGCAGCTACCCCGGCTTGGCCTGTCCCTAGCTCCCCCACACGCTTAGGAAGGGCAAACGCCTCAGCTCGGACTCCCGGCCCCTGTGCCCAATAAGTGCCATTTTCCAGGGCTCCCCAATCCCTCCTGCCCCCGCGCGCCCCTGCCTCACGGAGAATCAAGGCTTTGAGGTGGTGAGGCGAGCGAGGCACTGGGATGGCATAGCTGGGGGACAGGGTAGCGCATGCTGCAGGCCAATACAGGGCAGACTACTGACGGCGTTAGTGCAGTGAGCGGTGGCAGGGAGGGGGCCGTCCTGTGGAAAGCGCGTGCCCATTAAAAGTGTGGGCCCCATGGGGAGCGGCGTGGGTGGGGCTCAGCGCACGGTCCTCCCTGGCCCCTTGCTGCGTGAGGGGTTCTCCTGGGGGCATGTTACCAGAGATGATGGGCAGATGGTCCCTGCCCTGGGGGTATCAGAGACAGACAGGCCACTGGAGGGGCAGGGGCAGGGACCTGGGCAGGGGGAGTTGGTCAGAAAATAGGCAGCTTCCCCAAAGAAAATTACGACTTTTTGGCAAAATATTGAAAACAGAAATATTTCCATTCAAAATGGCACCGCGCTGCCTGTTGGGAGTTGTAGTTCAGATGTCTCATGCTCCCATTCTCCTCTAGGGGCTGGTTTCTTGGGCTGGACTCCATCTCCCATGATGCCCCAGTGACTTTTCTTGGGAAGGGGGTGCCCCATGGGAGCCTCAGGCCTGGTGCATCATGGGAGATGGATTCCAACCAGAGAGTCCATCCCATAGAGATGAATGGGAGCTCAAGGCCCCCAAACCACAACTCCCAGGAGGCACGGCGGCACCATTTTGAATTCAGCTCTTTCGGTTTTCTGGTGTTTGTTCCGTCAACGAAGCATCAAAACTTTCCGCGGGGAGCAGACTCTGCATGGAAAACCAAATTGTCCCGCGAGAGCCAGTTTAGAGCCAATGTTTTCGACCAGCTCTTATCTTCCCCCTCGCCCCCTCTCAGCACAGCCCCCAACCCCTGCGGGCAGGAGCCTCTCTCCCTTGCCCACCACTGCCTCGCCTTCGGGAAAGTGTCAGAACTACGGCCCTCGGCAGGCGCCTGCACTGAGGGAGAGGCGGGTGTGCTGGGAGGATTGGGGTGTCAGGACAGACCTGCCCGCCCCATCCAGCCTAAGAGGTAGATGGGCCGAAGTGGCGGGTTCTTGGGGGGGGAGGCGGGGAGAGGGCAAGGGACCTGACAGCCCAACCTCGGAGCCCCGATTCTCCAGTGTAGCAGGGAGCTGACGTTCTCCGCTGGTCCAATCCTGCAACCCTGGCACGGGGTTCAGCTGGCACCCTGGCTTCGCGCCCTGTAGTTCGATGGGAAATCGAGGCACCCCTGGGAATCTAACCAGCGACTTCCCGCTGGAGTTTTGTCTTTTAATAAAAAAAGTGCATTTGTCGTTCACGCTCGGCTCCGTGGCCCGAACCCCTCCCCTAACCTCACCCCCTCTCCCTGCGCCTGGGTTCTCCCCGCTAATAATTTAATAGCTTTTCTCTTCTCAAAGTGCAGTTAGTTAATATTTTAGCCTCTCAGGGAGGGAATAAATGCTAAAAAGAACAAAAACAAAATCACCTAAGGAAATAATAAAGGAAACAAACGCTCTGACGTCTGGGACTGTCCTGTGCAAACAAACAAAATTCATAAAGTCCGTGGAACGAGAGAGGTTTATTTGGGGGGAGCCGTGAGGTGCCAGCTGAGCCTAGTGCCAGGGAGGTGATGGGACGGAGAACTCTCTGAGTGGGGGGGTTCTTCCTGCAGTTGGGTTGAAATCCGGGCTATGTATCCACCCCCCAGCACCCCCATAACTGAGGGGTTCAGAGGAAAGGAGATCCAGGTTCCACTTATCCTCCCTTGCTACTCCAAATCCAACTCCCCCCCCCCCCCCCCCAAAAAAGCTCATGTTTTGTGTGGTTTTTGAAAAGTTTTGCCCCTCCCCCCCACACCGACAGCAGCCCCGCCCCCATGGTCCCACCCCCTCCGCGGGGGTGGTGGTGGTGGTGTCGGCGCTGCCGGGTGACACCCACGCGCAATATTTAGAAAAACAAACCAAAACGAAAAAGAACCAAGTAAAACGTGTCCAGGAGGGGCTGGGCTCTCGTCCGAGTCCTGGCCCCGCCCCTTGCCCCCTCCCCTCCCCCCGCCCTAGACTTCCTGATCCTCAAAGACCTCGAGGAAGAGGGGTGGGAACAGCTCGGTGGGGCACTCCACCTTCATGTGCAGGAAGCGGCTGGCGTGGCAGGCGCCGATCATGCGCAGGTCGGTCACCTTCATCAGCAGCTTGGGCCAGAAGTGGGGAATGTTGTGTTTGCGATAGTTGATGTAGTGTTCGAACGCCAGCAGGTAGGTCTCCTGGCACTTCTCGATCTTCTCCACCCGCAGCAGCCCGGTGCGGTCTGCGGGGGGGACGGGCGGGCGTCAGGGGGGGACGGGGGCAACGCAGCCTCCGCCCGAGGGGCTAGCCCCACGGCTGCCCTCTGTGCCTATCGCTAGCTCTCCGCCCCCTCCATCCAACCCCCCAACGTATCCCACCCCCTCCCTCCCTGCCTATCCGCCCCCCTCCATCCAACCGCCCCACCTCTTCCCCTGTGCTCCTCCAACCCCCCCCAACGACTCCCTCACCCTACCTACCCATCCAAACCCATCGCTCTCCCTTTCTGGCTATTCAGTCCCATCATTACCCCTGTACCCCTCCACCCCACAAATACTCCTTTATCCGTTCATCTCCACAACTACCCGCTACCTACCCCTCCCTCCCCCCACTTCTCCCTGCCCCCATCTAGCCCAACACCTGGCCCCACCACGACCCCTCCGTCTCCAGTTCTCTCTGATACCTGAGCAACAGCTCCAGCTCTGGGCTCCCTGGCTGCACCAGGGGCTTTGTCTCCTGCGCCCCGGGCCTCTCCCCTGGTGCTCTTAGTGGGCACCAGCAACGCATGGGGACCCCAGCCAGGGAAGCTGATGCGGGGGAGCAGGCTGTGGAGATCTCAGCTGAGCTCACAGGGGGAGGAAGGAACCGGCCCCTAACCCCATGGGCAGCATCGGCCATGTGGCCTGGTGCATGATGGGAATATCCCTCCCCAGCAGCAGGGCCCAGTGGGTGAGGGGGCGGCCGCCCCCCGCTGGCCCTTACCTGAGGACATGAGCAGCACGGCCTGGAGCAGCGCCACCTCCGTGTCGTCCAGGTTGAAGGCGGAGAGCGACTTGCCCAGGTCGAAGATGGCATCAGACACCACGCCCAGCCCGCCATTCTTCAGCTGCTCCCGCTTGACGGCCATCTCACCGCTCAGTGTCAGCGTCTCGCTCTCAGGGTCGTAGCGCACGGCCGCCCGCAGCGACATGATCTCCATGCAGCAGCCCTTCAGCAGGATGATCTGGTCCTCGCAAGGCAGCTGCCACGGGGGAGCCGGGGTCAGACACAGGAGACCCCCTCGGCTGCCCCATGCTCCGCCCACTTCCCCCTTGGACTCCTCCCCCAGGCCCTGCCCCACCCGCTCTCCCCCTGCTTTTAACCCCCTCTCAGTCCTCGAGTCTCTGCCCCTCCAACCCATCTTCCCTTCCCCGCTGACCACGCTCCCCCTTCCCCCTTTTAACCCCCTCTCTGCCTGCCTCATGTCTCTGCCCCCATCTTCCCTCCCCCACCGACCACGCTCCCCCTTCCCCCTGCTTTTAACCCCCTCTCCACCCGCCTCACATCTCTGCCCCCCATCTCCCCTCCCCCGCCGACCACCCTCCCCCTTCCCCCTGCTTTTAACCCCCTCTCCGCCCGCCTCAAGTCTCTGCCCCCCACCCAACCCATCCCCCCTTCCCTGCTGACCACCCTCCCCCTGCCCCCGCCTACCTCTGAAAACATGGGCAGTTTTTTGGCAAAGTCCACCACGCGGGTGATGGCCGGGGTAATGATTTTTGTAAACTCGCTGAACGCCTCCAGGTCGACCTTGTCCCCGTCGGGCATGGAGGCCATGGGAGATTGGCCGATGTCCTCGGGCTGTGGAGAAGGCCGGGACAGCCCGTCAGGGAGCCGGCCCGCCCAGCGCGCTGCCCGGACCCCTCTCTCCCCAGCCTCCTCCCTGCGTGAGCCCCCACTGCCCCCCACCCTTGCACCCCAGGCAGGCTGGGGGGAGAGCAGCCTCCATCTGAGCCCCTTGTGGCTAGGTCAGGGGAGAGGTGGGGGGGGGGAGCGGTAAGAGAGGGAGCCGTTCGCCCAGGGCACAGAGCCGGTCAGCAGCAGAGAACCCAGGAGTCCTGGCACCCTCTCCCCCGCGCCTTGGCTCTCCCATGGCACTAAGGGGCTGTGACCAGGAGAGGGAGCCCCCTCAGCAGCCGAACCCTGGCCGGCGTGAGAGGGGGCTGTGGGAAACAGCCTCCCCACTCAGAGCTGTGCCCTTCACCCACCCACAGGAGGCGACATTAACCCCTTGGCAGCTGGAGGGGCCAGTGGGTGAGGCAGGACCAGGGCATGGACAAGCCCTTTGGAGGGGGGCTGGGTTTTCTCCTGCTCGCTCCCAGGGTGACCCATCGTTCTCCTGTGCTGCAGGTTCTGGGGTTAGCCTCTGGCCACCCCGTCTGCGCTCCAGCGAGACTCCTGGGCACTGCCCCGCAGTCAGCACCAGAGCCTGAATGAAACCAGGCTCATCCTCCAGGGTGTTTTTGGGGAGAGAACCCAGGAGTCCTAGCTCCCTGCCCCCACTCCCAACCCACTAGACCCAGCCTAGGTCAGCAGAGTTGGGAGGGCGCCCCCATCTGGCAGCGCTTTGGTGACCCACATCTGAAATGAGTTTGCTGAGTCTCAGCCCAGTTCCCAACGGCTGCATCCTGAGACCTCCCCTCTAACGCGACTGACCCAAATGAGCACCCTGGGCTCAGCAAAGGCTGAGTGGGGCACAGAGCCGGAGGGTCGCCCTGCCCCCATGATGGAGGATGGATGGGTCACAGGGGGCCTCGCAGAGCCATGGGGGAGAGGACGGGCTCAGGTTAGTGCTCTATGATCGATCACCCACTTGGAGAGGACAGTATCATGCCACCAGGCCCCTCACCATGGTCTCTAGGCTCTGAGCCCAACAGGAGAGGGACGGCACTCCCACACCGGAAGGGGAGCAGGACGGGTCCCACACACAGGCTGCACAGACACCGGCCATGGCCACAGAGCACGGGGGTGGGATCAAAGTGTCCCCCACAAACTGCCAGCCCCTTGCAGTGGTGTGACGGCTCTGGGCACTGGGGAGGGCCGTGTGCTTGAGCGAGCATTGCACAGCGAGCCAGGGCCTGTAAACACGTGAACATGTGTGTGCGTGACTGCGGCTTGCACGCCTGCGAGGGAGCATATGGGCAGGGCTTGCCCGTGGTGCCCAGGGGTGCAGGTGCGAGTCCGTGCTCAGCGACCGTGGCTTGCCCGCAGGGTGAGCAGGCGTACACGCAGGGTGTGCCCGCTGCGGGCGGGGTGGGTGTAGGCGACGCGACCGGGTCAGGGCGCTCACCAGGAATTTCCGCTTCTGTTTCCAGTGGCTGCCCTGGGCGTTGGTGCTGCGATGCGCCTCCGTCACCACGTGGATCAGCTCCCACTCCTCGGCACTGGGCTCCGGGCGGTGCTGCAGGGTCTTGATCATCTCCTCCTTGCGCCGCCGCTCCCGGTTCTCCTCGATCAGCTTCCGCTTGGCTACCCGCTTGGAGTCATCCAGCACCACTGGGGTCAGCACACAGAGGGGGCGGGGCGTGAGCACAGGGGGCGGGGCCTGACCGGTCCAATCCCAGCTCAGTTCCACACAGCGGCCATGGCGATTGGCCAGGGCGCCACAGCAAGGGCTCTGGGGGAGCCTCTCAATGGGCAGAAGGTGCACGCCGCGGGATGCCAGCCATCCTGGGGGGGAACCCCGGTGTCATGTTCCAAGTGACGAGTTCGAGGTCAGGGGCCTGGGGCTACCCATAGGGGCAGCCCCTCTCTGGGAGCTCTGCCCCACCTGCCTCCACGGGTATTGAGGGTGATCACCGCCCTCCGTCCCACCCCCCCAGCGCCCCACACCGGGGCGGGAGGGGGGGGGAAAATACGTGTCATTGTCTCACAGTTGCAACCCCACCCCTCCGGCGTTAACCCCTTGCTGCCCTTGCGGCTGCCCCCCACTACCCCCTGGCTTGTGGCTGGAAGAGGGGGGGCCAGCAATGGAGGCAGGTCTGGGGTCCCCCTCCCCGGCAAGCACCCGACCCGGGGAAAAGCCCCCAGACAGGCCTGTAAGCAGGGACTGCACCAATACTGAGAGCGTGAGCCTGGCCATGCGCTGCCTCCCCCCCACCCTTGGCCCCGGGACCCCTCCAGCCGCTGGCTGCCCCTCACCACTTACAGTCCATGGCCATGCCCACGGCGATGCACTTCTTGAAGCGGCACAGCTGGCACTGGTTGCGGGTGATCTTGTCGATGACACAGCTGCCATCGTACTTGCAGGAGTAGGTCGGGTGCAAGTTCTTCTGGATGGTGCGTCGGAAAAAACCCTGTGGGGAGCAGAACGGGCCCCGGTGAGACACCCGGGCCAGCCCAGCCCTGAACCTATCCACCCCCCCCCCGGAAAGGCAGGTGCAGGGGGAGCCCCCGTGCAGCCCCACAGGATCCTAGGGCTGGTATCGTGGGGATGTCTCCCGGCACGGGGGTGCAGCCACCTCTGGGGTGCAGCACGGCAACAGTTCCGTGGCAGGTTAGAACAGGAAGTGACGGAGGATCCTGTGACCTCCTCCAACATCGCCACAGCTCCCCTGCCCCAGAGGGGAGAGCGCCCCAGTGAGCCTCCCGCAGCACAGCGCCCCCTAGCGCCTGCCTGGGAAACTGAGCTCAGTGATAGGCAGGCGCCCTCTACTGAGCCCCCCCGGAGGCCTAATGCTGCTGAGCTCGAGAGCTCTCGCGGCCCGGCTGTGCCCTAGACACCAGGCACCTCCCTTGCATCTCACCTTGCAGCCCTCGCAGGTGATGCAGCGGTAGTGGTAGCCGGTCGCCTTGTCACCGCACACGACACATTGTTCATCTTTGTCCAGGTAACTAGGGATGTACCCTGGGGAGGAGGGAGCCCGGAGGTTACAGCCCTGCAGAGCCAGCGCTCGGGGGAGAGAGGGAGCCCCACGGCCTGCAGGAAGCGGGTGCCCTGGCAGAGGGGTGTCAGGGACCCAGGTCCTGTGCCGGCAGGCAGGTGCCCCGGGGAGTGGCACGTGCACTCAGCCAGACACCAGACGAGACTGTTCTGCTCCGTGCTGCAGCCCCAGGGCCGGGCAGCACACGGGCAGGGAAGGACGCGAGTGGGGCAGGGTGTCACAGAGAATTGGGGCTGGGGCGAGCGCCGAGCAGCGGGCAGAGCTGAGGGCAGGTGCGGCCCAGGGCGCAGAGCAGAGACAATGCAGGCGTGTCCCGCGGGCCGCAGAGGAGCCAGCCAGCCAAAGCACGTTGTGCTCAGCAAGGCTGGGGACACAGAGAGAGACGCCCCCTGGGTTCGAGGGCGCCTTGTTCTGGCAGGTGGGGATGCAAGCGGGCGGAGGGGGCAGCTCAGGGGGCGCCGGGTGCGGCTGGCGGTGCCGGGAGGAGCCAGGGTCTTACACGGAAAACGCCGGACGCTGCAACCCAGGAACTTGACTCAGGAAACACAGATGTAGATGGGCACAGAGCCACCCTAAGCAGCCCGTGCCCCCCCCGCCGTCCTCTCCAGCAGCCCCTCCACCCCCCCCCCCCGCCCCCTCCCACGCCCCACACCAGCCCCTCCACGCTCCTAAAAGCATCCAGCCCTGCTCCCATCCCACTCTGGGAGATCTGCCAGCCTTGTCCCTGGGACAGGCCCCCCCATCACAGAGGTCGTGTTGTTTGCTGAGCCAGTGGGTTTATCTCCCGCACGCAGGGCCCCACTGTCCAGCCTGCTGGAGCCGATACCCTGAGCTGCCCCGGCCCAACCTCCCGGGGACTCGGAGCTGGGCCCGCCCCCGTACGCCAGGCCCTGGCCTGACCCCGAGACCCTCCCTAGGGCGCTGTAGGGACAGAGCTCCTTTGTGGCAGGACCCTGCGCCCTCCTGGCCTGAACGCTGACTGCCCTGGGAAGGGGGCACTAACCCGCCCGTGGCTGTGGTGCCCCCCAGCCTAGGCCAGGGCCCAGTGACGACGCCAGGGAGAAAACAGCTGCATGCCTGACCCATCAGCCAGGGCACAAGACAACGCCCTGGGGTGCCCGCAGCCTGTCCTGGGGGCAGGGGGACGGAACAGGCCCCAGGGCGGGGGGAGTGGACAGGCCTGGCCCAGGGGTGGGGGACACACAGTACCTGACATGCTGCTCTTCACCGAACATTGGCTGCTCTTTCTTTTGCGTTTCCCATCCAGCCACCTGCAGCAGAGCGAGAACAAGACCTGGTTACTGGCTGCAGCGATGCTTACCCCCGACGGGAGCTCCCCCGACAGGCGGGTTGCCCCTCCTGTCCCCATTGCACGGTCGGGCAAGCCAAGGCCCAGGGCAGCGACCCACAGGCCAGCCCCAGCTCAGGCTGCAGGTGCCAAGGGGCCGACCAGGGGCGGCGACAGCCCGTTATCTGGAAGAGCAGGGGAGATAAGGGGGCTTGGGAGGGCCAGGGGAGGCTCTGAGCACCCCCCCTCCCCCCGCCCCAGCTTCCCTGCCCCGGGCCTCCTCCTCCCACCCACTGACTGACATCCACCAGCCCTATAAACCTGACGCCACCCCCCCATCCCACTAACCCCAACCCCGCCCCCCCCCAGCCCTGTATCTCTGACCCGATCCCTCCGACCCCTGACCCCACGGCCCTCTAACCCAGACCCCATCCCTCCCTGCCATCTAACCCTGTCACCACTCCCACCAGGCCTCTAACCTGATCCGTTCCTCCCCCCCCAGCACAGTCTCACGCTCTCCACACCCTCAGAGTCTCAATAAACAGGAATCCAAGGGTTGGATTCAGATGCCCCAGGGCAGTGAGGTCCAGGGGGTGGGGGAGAAGGGGGGACAGGGGGCATGGAAGCTGGCTCCTAGCAGTGGCACCCAACCTGGCCAGTTCAGGGCAGGGGGCACTGATCTGCCTGCCGGCTGCAGAGGGGCCTTGCATGCCCTTCCGTCCCCAGGGCAGCTGAGCTCGGAGGGGTTTGCTGCAGGGACGCCCCAGGAACCCCCAGGCAGAGGCGACGGGAAAGTGGCCGTGCAAACCACAAGGTGGCGCCGTGACATGCCACGAGCGAAACAGCCCCTGGCTGGATCCAGAGCCTGAGCGGGGGGCGAGAGGGGGGGTTGGCAGAGCCCCGGGGGGTGCGGGGGGAGATTTACCACCACATGGGCAAAGGGCAGCACATCCCAACCACTGCCCACTCGGGCCTGCCCCTGGGGCTCTTCCAGCTCCCTGGGTCCAAGAGGGGCCATGGATTAGCAGAGGGCAAGGGTCCCCTGCTGCCAGGCCTGGCAGGCACGGCGCGGGGGGCACAGGGCTGGTGGGGGGCAGGGCAGGCGGGCGCGGGTCAGGAGGGCGCGGGGCAGCCGGAGAGACAGGCCGTAGGGGACCGGGCAGGTGCAGGGCAGGCGCGGGGGGCAGGGCAGGTGGGGGCAGGAGGGCACAGGGCAGCCGGGGAGACAGGCCGTAGGGGACCGGGCAGGTGCAGGGCAGGCGCGGGGGGCAGGGCAGGTGGGGGCAGGAGGGCACAGGGCGGCCGGGGAGACAGGCCGTAGGGGACCGGGCGGGGGCAGGGCGGGCGCGGGGGGCAGGGCAGGCGGGTCGGTGGCCCCCAGGGCCCGTGGCTGGTTTTTCACTCTCAGTTACATTCAAAGACAAAATGTCCTTT
>NW_020664544.1:2874650-2884859 GCF_002925995.2 Terrapene triunguis
GGGGGCAGGAGGGCACAGGGCAGCCGGGGAGACAGGCCGTAGGGGACCGGGCAGGTGCAGGGCAGGCGCAGGGGGCAGGAGAGCGCGGGGCAGCCGGGGAGACAGGCCGTAGGGGACCGGGCAGGTGCAGGGCAGGCGCGGGGGGCAGGGCAGGTGGGGGCAGGAGGGCACAGGGCAGCCGGGGAGACAGGCCGTAGGGGACCGGGCAGGTGCAGGGCAGGCGCGGGGGGCAGGGCAGGCGGGGGGGGGAGGGCAGGCGGGTCGGTGGCCCCCAGGGCCCGTGGCTGGTTTTTCACTCTCAGTTACATTCAAAGACAAAATGTCCTTTTGGCCCAGGCTGGCAGAGGCAGGTCGGCCAATCGGCAGCCAGAGGCCAGCAAGTCATTTGCATGTCGCGATTCCATTGGTGCAAACAGCTGGAAAAGATCAGTGGGGGGGGGGGTTCCTGGGTGGGGGGCTGGCACTGCTGGGGGGGGAGGGAGCCAGGGGCCTCGGGGCTGGCACAGCAAAGGGGCTGTGGGTCGGACTGGAGGGGCACTGGCCCGGCCCAGCCCTGCCCGGGGAGCCCAGGGCTGGCACAGCAGGGGGCTGCGGGTCGGGCTCGTGGGGCACCAGCAGAGCCATGGGGGAGGGAATGACGGGACAACAGGGGGGCTGTGCCAGGACCCCTGTGCAGAGCTGAAGGTCCAAGAAGCTGCCTCTCCCAGGTGACGTTTCCCAGCCCTGAGCTCTGTCTGGGAACGCCGGCTCCCCGCGTTAGAGGCTCTAGGGCTGGGCGTTGGTCCTGGCCCGGCCCCAGCGCGCTAGTGGCAGTGTCTGGAATTAGCCCACCAGACGCGGGATGAACAGCCCCGAGCTCAGCCAGGATGCTCCAACCTCCCCGACAGCCAGCTCCAGGCTGAGCGTCCAGGCAGTTGAGGGGACCAGCCCCACGCCCAGTGCTGCCCCCTGCACAGCCGTGGGGCGAAGGCCAGGCCCATGAGGACAGCGGTTCCAGCAGCAGCAGCGTGGTCAGGGGATTGGTCCCTGCAGGGTAAGTGCCCCCTCCACAGCTGGAGGGCTGGCTTCCCCCAGGTAGGGCAAATGGTGACGGGGCGGGGTGCCCAGTGGTGGGCTCAGCATCTGGCCAGATGTTTCCAGCCATTCCTGGCACGCTCCATTGGACCCTCCGGGTCAGAACTATTGCAGCAAATACACTTGTTCTCCCTGCCCTTCCCACAGACCCTACAATAACAACCCAGCGTGTGCGGCGCCGTCCCTCCCAGCAACCCTACAATAACAAATGGGGGGGGTGAGGCGCAGCCTGGCCCACAGACCCTCCAACAACATATTGGGGGGGGGGGCAGGCACCGTCCCTTCCCGCAGACCCTACAATAACAAACGGGGGAGGGGGGGGCGCGAGGCGCAGCCTAGCCTGGCCACAGACCCTCCAATAACAATCCAGTGCCAGGTCTGGGTCTGCCAGTGGCCCCTGGCCTGGGCATTCATGCTCCCGGCAGCCTGCGGCCGTTGCCCGAGCGCACAGAAGTGAGTGGGAGATTGGGGCGCGCGCCGTGGGGTTGACAGCCCGCGCGGTACCAGACAGCTCCTGGGAGTGCCACGCTGCCTACAGCCTGCCAGGGGCCGACCACCTAAATCCCGGCTAGATAGCGAGGGCAGGACAGGCTGGGCCTGGGCCGCAGCGCAGAGCACGTGCAGCATGGAGAGAGCTCCCCCCGGGCAAGGGGGGGGCAGTACAGAGCCCCCCCCCAGTCCAGGGCCCGATCCTGCAGGGAGAGCAACACAGAGCCCCCACCCTCCCCAGCCCAGGGCCCGATCCTGCAGGGAGAGCAGCACAGAGTCCCCCACTGCCCCCTGCCTGGATCCTGATCCTGCAGGGAGAGCAGTGCAGGGGAAGGGGGCACACGGGCAGCACAGAGCCCCCCCAGCCCAGGGCCCGATCCTGCAGGGAGAGAAGCGCAGGGGAAGGGGGCACACGGGCAGCACAGAGCCCCCCCAGCCTGGGCCCAACCCTGTGGGGCTGCACCACAAAAGGGGATTCTCCTGCTCCGAGGCCCGGAGCTGCCCAGGGGATCCAAGGGTGACCCTGCCTTGGCCCAGCTCCCAGCACGGGGGAGCCACATGCTCTCCTGGGGAATCGGCCCCAGCCCTGCCTGAGTTCTCACAGCTTGTTTACCAGCTGGGCACCGCCAGGGGATGGGGCCCTCGTGGGGGCTGCTGGGTCATCAGGGGACAGGGGCCCTCAGGGTAACGGGCTTCCTCCCGCCCTGCCTGACATGGAGACTGCTCCCAGGGCAAACAGGGGCAAGCCGCTCCGTCAGCAAGGCAGGGAACCCAAGAGTCCTGGCTCCCAGCTTCCCCCCACTCTAACCACTGGACCCCATTCCCCTCCCGGAGCTGAGGACAGAAGCCAGGAGAGCTGTGGGGAGCCAGTACTAACCATGAGTCAGCGCTGTCCCCCGAGCACCCTGCCTCCCTTGGCCGGGGACCCTTTATCCCTCCTGACAGGAGCAGTAAATCACAGGCAACCTGATCCAGTGGCTCCTGCCAACCCCTCCAGAAGAGGCGGGGTGGAAAGCCCTGGCCCCACGTGGCTCCGCAGGGCTGGTCAGCACTAGGGAGCATGTGTCGGCGCTGGCTCCGGCCCCCACTTCCCTCCAGCCCCCGCTCCCCTGTCCTGTCCCCTGGCCCCCGCCAGCAGGGGGCGGCCCAGGTAAATGCCCCGGGGTCTGGGTTTCTGTGGAGTGACACTGCCACCCGGTGGCCAGGTGCGCCAATCACAGGTGTGCATCTCTGGCCCACACCCCCCCGGGCTCTGCTCTTGGCCAAAGATGGGGATGTGCGGGGAGACTTTGGACGTGTTGCCTCCCTCCTCCGTGCCTCAGTTTCCCCCTCTGTAGGGGGGCACCTGCCTCTGGGGAGTGCTGGACAGGGGTAGTCACGGTCTGCATCCCTCAAAGCAGAGCGCTCCCCCACGGCCGCGTGAGGGTTAAGAGGCTGGTGACCCAAGGCCGGGATGTGAGGGACCCTGAGAGTGCGGGAGAGCATGTGCGTGCACGGAGGCCTGCACACGTGGTCGTGCACACACCTCGAGCCTCGCACGCTCCCGGGTGACGGGAAGGGTGTTCACAGCCCTGGAGGCACAAGCTGTCTGGGTTCCGCCCCCCCAAGCACAGCCCCAGAGACAGAGACGAGCGTCCCATAACCTGCCTGCCCCCTGGCCTCAGCCAGCACCGCCCGCCTGCTGACCCCGCGTGGCCTTCAGGCGGGGGGGTTTCCATCTAGCTTCCACCCCAAAGATTTTTATAACTAGGGATCAGCACCCCCCCCCCCCCCCCCCCCCCCCAAAATGCAGCGGGCTCTGGGGTGGATCACGGCAAGGGACACACAGCAACGCTGCACGGCCAGTTAGGACAGGGAGTGACAGCAGAGACCATCTGATCCAGTGCTGGGCAGGGCCACTTGCACCCCAAGCCATGGGGGACAGGCAGGGCACCGGAGCCAGGAAACCGGAGCGAGAGGCTGTGAAAACGCAGGGCAGCGGCGCGGGCCGACTGCCTGCCTGCTGGCAAAGAGAGACCTGCTGCTGCCCTGAACCCAGTGGGGCCCAGCCGGTGCCAGCGCTGGAGAATGGACCCGTTCTCTGGCCCCCTCTCTGCCCAGCCAGGAAACAGGGCCGGCTGGCACTGACTCTTTGCAGCATGCACGGGCACGCCCATCTTCACTAGCGTACGTGCTCGTGCAAACCCCATCTCTCACACCTCCCCCGCCCCTGCTGCCCCGGCTCTGCTTGGAGGAGAGGGGGCTGCTGACTCACCCAGAGAGCTCCACGTGGGAGCACATGTGAATTCAGAGACGTCCAGGGCCCGCAGGCCCCGAGCCACAAAGGGACCAGCACGGGCAGGAGGCCGCAGCCAGCCTGGTCTGGACAGCCCCTCCCCAATGCTGAGCCATGCCAACCCCTCCCCCGAGGGCTGAACGCCTCCACCCACCACCCCCAACCCCGGGGGCAGTGCCAATCCGCAGGCATGAAAAGTCAGGGGTGGGAATCAGGACAAGTCCAGCCCAGCCGCCCACCTTGGCCTGTTGGAACCTGGGACATCAGATCGGCAGCTCAAGCTGCAGGGAGAACTCCATCAGCTAGCAACAGAAGTAGGCTGTTATCCCCTTAGAAGACGGACCACTACGGGACCTTGCCCTAGGCCAGGGCAGGTCACAGCTGCCCTGGACGGAGAGGGGAGCGGCAGGGGATGTGGGGGGGTTGGGAGGGGGTGCAGGGGGCTTAGAAAGGGTGCAGGAAGGGGGTGCAGCACGGGGCTCCCCCAGCTCTTACCGGGTTTCCTCTGGCTCCGACAGGCAGTCCAGGGTGCTGGGCTTCTGTTCCATTCACCGCAATTCCATCCAGGAGTGCTCAGGTGAGACCAAGGTGGGCTCCGCCCCCAGGTGCTCAGCACCGCGGCCACCACGGCAGACGTGGGGCGCTGGGGGGTGTCTATGGCGCACTCCCCATGGCGCCCGGCTCAGCGCCCGCCGGCAGACACCATCCCCGGCGGGGAGGGGCGCCGATCCCACAGGAGAGACCCTACAAAAATAAACACCGCCTTGAAATGGCAGCTACGGGGCCCGATTCTGGCAGAGGGCAGGGACTAACTCCCCTCCCAGAAGTGGCGGAAGAACCCCCTGCTACCGAGCTGTGCTAGGGCTCTTACCCCCTACACGTCCCCTCCCCCCATCGTGGGGCTCAGCCTTGCCCGGAAGGGCCCCCTCTAGTGGGGAGCCCAGGCTCCATGGCCCCCCCAGCCCATGGCCAGCGAGGGGCCAAGGGCGCTTGTGCCCCTCGGGGGGCGGGGGGGAAGGGGCCTGGTTCCGCTCTGTGAAGGACAGGAGCCATGGGGGGGGGGGTGACTAGGGTCCCCTCAGCCCCACCGCAAATCCCTGTCCCCCAGGCAACGCCCCCACCCTCCCGGCTATCACACTGCCCTGATGGCACAGAAAGGGGGGTACAGGTGAGACGGACAGTCAGACACAGGGAAGGGGGTTGCTGGAATCCCCCAGGGGCTCTCAGCCCTGGGTCCCCCCTGGCTCAGAGCCTCCCAGGCACACACCTTCCCCCCCCCCCGCCCCGAGCCAGGAGCCCGCCCTCTTCCCCTTCCCCTGGCTGACAGCAGCCGAGGTTACCCAGAGGTTAACAAGCAGCTGGATGCCCTCCCGCAGCCTGGCACAGGGCACAGCCCCTCTCCCGTGCAACCCCCCCACCCCACACAGCCACCTCCCCTCCCCTCCCCTCCCAGCCCCCCCCTCCCTCCCATCCAAACATAAGGATTTCTGCAGACAGCCTGGCACGGGGCCAAGCTAAGCAGACGCATCAAAGGGCAGCGGAGAAGCGGGGTCCCCACAGGGCCCCCCGAGGCAGGAAATGCTGGGAGGTGGGAGCAGGCGAGCCATGTCCTCGGCTGACCCCCGGCGGGGTCTCGGCTCCGTGCATGACGGCTGGGCACACAGCACACGTGGGGGAACAATCGCGCTCTGGGGTTGGCTGAGGACAAGAGACTGGCGCTCCGGCTTCCCAGCGGAGGTGCAGCTGCCCCGGGGCACATGGCCCCACTGCAGCAACATGGGGGCCTGGGTGGAGGGGGCTTGAGATGGCAAGTGGCGGGGCCTGCCGGGCATAGGGGCTGGCGCAGAATTGCGGGGGTCGGGGGAGAGGCTTTGGCTTGGCACATCCATCGAGCGCAGGAGTCTGTGCACAAGAGTTTGCACTAGCATGCGTGGAGCGTCCGGACTGGCACGCCCGTGTGTGCCGCGCTGCGCACGAGGGGGCAGGCCTGTGCCTGGCAGAACGCAGCTCTGTGCAGAGGAGTGTGTGCAAGGGGGCAGCCTCGTGTGAGAGCAGATGCACACGTGTCCCGAGAGCCGGGGTGGGGGGGAGGGAGGGTCACACTTGCCCTGAGTGCTAGGGGTCACACATGTCCAGGGGGCATGTACCAGTCACACCACTGCTGGGGTGCGACAGCACCTTTGCCTCCTGGTCCGGGTGACACGGCCCTGATTTGCCCCCATCCCCAAAAGCACCGGGCACCGCAGGGCCCCCCAGAACAGCTCCGGCTGTTACAGCCATGGCGGGAGGCCACGCGGCAGGGGGGCCTGGGCGTGAGGGATTTGGAGAGGTGGGGGCAGTGTGCCGCTCC
The DNA here is from genome assembly GCF_002925995.2 of Terrapene triunguis. Classification (NCBI taxonomy): domain Eukaryota; kingdom Metazoa; phylum Chordata; order Testudines; family Emydidae; genus Terrapene; species Terrapene triunguis. The sequence goes on from NW_020664544.1 coordinate 2,880,839, forward strand.
CGAGAGCCGCTGAAGATGCCCGGCCTTCGGGCTCCTGCACCAGGCAGCCGCAGGGCAGACGGGACAGCTCAGGGGCTCGGACGCGGAGACTCCAGGCCGCTGCCCCCCTCTCCCACTGCACTGGTGCCAACTGGCCAGCTGCTGGCAGACGTCGCAGAGAGGCCAGAACTGCGCGCCCGGGGGGGGGGGGGAGGGGGCGTCCAGGGGACACCCAGGGGCCTTGTCTCCCTCCAGCAGGAAGAGCAGAGCCTGTGAGAAAATCACAGGAGAGAGTCCACCCCCCGCCCCCCAAACAGGGGGGTGGCCCTGCCCTGGGCTCGCGGGCTGGAGCCAAGCAGGACGGGCACAGACAGGAAGGGAGGTGAGAGCAGCTGGGCCAAGGCACCACTCGCTTCCCACAGCGCCTAGAGCCCCAGGTAACAGGGGGGAAACTAAGGCACGGAGGGGAAGGGACTGGCAGAGGCACTACTAGAACCCGGGCATCCTGGCTCCTAACCCCCCTCCCCACCTTTCTAGACCCCGAGCCCCCACTCGCCTTCCCGAACCAGGAGCAGAACCCAGGAGTCCTGTTAGAGCCCAGCTCTAGCCACTAGCCCGTGCTGCCTCTCAGGGCTATGGCAGGCACAGCTTGGAGGGGAGGGGGAAATCCCTTGCAACGCAGCACCCCCCTGCCCCGCCTTTCTGTGCTGCAAGGGCTTATGGGTGATATGCAAATGAATCTCCCCCCCCAGGGACTTGGGGGCTATCCCTGAGGGGGGGAGGGCGCCGGCTCTGGGCAGTGCCAGGCCCACCTATGGCCCAGCACCTCCCCCGGCAGGCAGGCGGATCCCTACAGCGGGTGCTTCCCGGGGCACCAGCAGGTGGGATGAGCCAAGGACATGGCCTCACCCTCTCGGGGATTCCCTGGGTGCCAGCCAAGGCCGGTCATGCTCTCCAGCGCGGAGCAGAGCGGTGCGTCTCCACGGCTGATGGGCGTCCACGCCAGGCGCTGCCGGGGAGGGGGTGGGGCGGCTTTCCCAGCCAGAGAGAAGCAAGGGGGGCTGGGGACAGGGACCCGCTGGGCCCCAGAGCCAGAAACTTCCTGCTCTCAAACTCCTAGCAAGTGCCCCGGGGCTGCGAGCGAGAGAGCGAGGGAGCAAGTTAAAGCACAGACCTGGGAGCCGGGACGCCTGGGTTCTATCCCAGGTCTGGGAGGGGAGTTAGGTCTAGTGGTTAGAGCCGGGGGGGCTGGAAGCCAGGACTCCTGGGTTCTATCCCCTGCTCTGTCACCGGCCTGGTGCGTGACCTCAGGGCAGACCCTTCCCCTTGCTATGCCTCAGTTTCCCCATCTGTACTCTGGGGCGCTGACATGACAGTGAGCGGAGGGCAACGAACACAGGAGTAGAATGGGTTTTTTTTGGGGGGGGGGGAGCACACAGACAAGCGAGTGTGTGTCAGTGTCTGTGCACACACGAACGTGCAAGCAGGTGTGTGAATGGGCATGGCTGTTTTCAGGCAGCACCCCCCTCTGCCCCCCAGCTCCGGGTATGCAGCCCTGCTCTGTAGCGGAGAGAACTGCAGCAATAGGGGCTGGCAGGTGATGCGTGCAGCCCCACAGCAGCCTGCCAGCCCATGCCCCCCAAGAGCCCAGAGCTGAGTGTGGGCCTGGCAGCACACCCCAGTGCCTGCCCACAGCCAGCGCACATGGGTGTGCCGAGCCCTGGGGGATCCCTGCAGTGGGTGCAACAACATTAAGCCCCCTACCCGCCCCGGCCAGGAGAGCAGGGATGGGCGGTGGATCAGCTCCACACGCCACCCTGCCCTGGCTGCCCAGAGAACAACCTGTCGTGTGCCAGGGCTCGGCCCTGCTCCCGCGGTGCTGGACGGTGCAACACTCCCCCGGCCCCCTGGGACTCCCCCAGCCTGGACGGAGCTGAGAGCAGAGGCGGCAAGGCCCCGTGGCTGGAGCCTGGGGCTGCTGGCCAGAGAAGGGAGGGACTGGGGGTTCAAGGACACCACCTGCTTCTGCCCCGCCATCAGCCTGGGACAGCCAACAGCCCACGTGTGGGGGAGACTGGGACCTGGCCGGGCACTGAAAAAGGACGAACAAACCAGGCCTTCTCTGGCAACCTTGGACCCCCGGATCCCAGCACTCCTGGCCTGCCTCGTGGCCCACTGCGCAGATAGGGAAACTGAGGCACTGAGCAGCAGCCATGTGTCCCGGCTCACACGGTGAGTCAGTGCAGTGGGAGAGCCAGAAATAAAACACAGGAGTCCTGACTTCCAGCCCCGCCTGCTTTAACACACCATGCCCCTCCCAGAGCTGGGATAGGACCCGGAGTGCCAACCGCAAGCTCTAACCATCAGACCACGCTGCCAGCGCACGCTCTGTACAGAGCACAGCGTGGCCCTGGCTAGCCCTGGGCCTCGGGTGCCCATCTAAGAGGCCTCCCTTCTCAGCTCCACCCGTGCCATGTCCGGGCAAGCAGGACTCACACTAGGGCCAGTGGCTGGCGCGACACAGGAACAAATGCTCTCCAGAGGCCTGTGGCACTGAGTCCTGGGCAGAGCTGGGCACAAGCCCCTGCCTCGCCTGGAGCCAGCGCTGCCCAGGCTCCTGCACGCCCAGACCCTGCGGGCACAGAGGCATTTGCAGGGCACAATCCATCTCCATGGTGCTGCTGGAGGCTCCCAGGCCAGAGCCTGCTGCTTTGCCAAGCTCAGCGCCCAGGGAGAAGGCAGGGGCTGGCCTGGGGCACACGGGGAGGCAGCTTTCGCTCGGACCCAGGAGTCCGGGTCAGACTCCTCCCCCGCCGACACAGCCGGGTTTGGAATGGGGGGAGAGGTGCTCGTCACACTTCTCCTTTTCCCCTCCCCTCACTTCCTTGCAGGGGAAGACGCTGCCGAGCAGCTGTGGGGGGGTGGGGGGTGGGCTGCACCCCTGGAAGGTATCAGCACTGCGCTGAGGGGAAGCAGGGCTCCCGGGGTCCAGACCGAGCACTCTCCCTCCCGCCCCTGCCCCATGGGACTCTGACCTGCACAGGCCTCCGCGCTCCCAGGCGTCAGGAGATGACTCAGAAGAAACGAACAGTGTCCCCACACCACGCAGGCTGGGGCCTGATCCAGCTGCCCTCCCAACCCAGGCTAAAAGTGGGTGGGCCACAGGGCCGAGCCCCTCCCCCCAGCAGAGCGCTCTCATGCCAAAGAACTCCCCCGCTGCATAGGCACTGCTCCCCCCAGCTCAAATGTGACTAGCTCTGGGGTGGAGCAAAGCAGCCAGGCAACAGCCACACAGCAACAGCGCACAAAAGCAGTTTAGGACAGGAGGTGAAGAGGGAACCTTCCCTCACTCAGAGCCGCAGACCCTCGCACCCGGCACCCGAAGGGTTGGGCACAATATAACCACTCACAAGGCACTGGCAGCCCTGGGGACAGGAAGGCGCAAGGCCATTGCTGAGGCCGGCGGGGAGCAGGGGGGAGGGTGCAGAGGGGCTGGGCCACCTGCGGAAGACCCTGCCGCCCCGATCTGCCCCCCAGGCACCGAGGCTGGCGGAGCAGCTGACACAGAGCCCAGCTTTGTTGTTGCATCTCCCGGGGTGACTAATCCCTGCACCTGTGGCAGGGCCGGAGGGTTTCCAGCCCCTGACCACAGGACATGGGGCTGGTTTCCAGCCCAGCGCCGCCCCTCGCTTCCCCCAGGCACAGAGCCCAGCTCCACAGCCGGAAGGACCCTGCAGAGCCGCCCCGCGTGGGATCAGAGCCGGGACACGAACGGGGGAACCCAGATCATCGGAGAAGAAATTAAAGAGTGGAAAAGCCCATGGGGCGAAGGGAACTGCGTGGGGCAGAGCGGGGAGAGATGGGGAGCCCCTCCACAGCACACCCCCAGTCCCTCCAGCCTGGTAACCCCCAGCCCCTAGTCCCTTCACCTCACGCCGCCAGCCCATCCAGCCTGGTAACCCCCAGCCCCTCCACTTCACGCCCCCGGCCCATCCAGCCCCTCCACCTCACGCCCCCGGCCCCTCCAGCCCCTCCACCTCAC
>NW_020664544.1:2884869-2885103 GCF_002925995.2 Terrapene triunguis
AGCCCCTCCACCTCACGCCCCCGGCCCCTCCAGCCCCTCCACCTCACCCCCCAGTCCCTCCAGCCTGGTAACCCCTGGCCCATCCAGCCTGGTAACCCTCACCCCCCAGTCCCTCCAGCCTGGTAACCCCCAGCCCCCAGTCCCTCCACCTCACGCCCTCGGTCCCTCCAGCCTGGTAACCCCCAGCCCCTCCACTTCACGCCCCCGGCCCATCCAGCCCCTCCACCTCACGCC
>NW_020664544.1:2910103-2924240 GCF_002925995.2 Terrapene triunguis
CCCCCCCATTCCCTGCTCTTCAGGCCCAGCCCCTGCCCCCACACACCATTTCCCTGCCCTCCTCATTCCCTGCCCCCCAGCCGCTGCACCCCCCAACCCCATTCCCCTTCATCCCCAGCCTTCCCTAGGCCCCAGCCCTACATCCCCAGCACCCCCCATTTCCCTGCACCCCCGCCCCACCCTGGCCCTCCTCCAGCCTCTCTGCCCCCACCCCATCTCACTGCATCCGCCATGTGCTCCAGGACACAAACAACCCAGTTATTGTACCGCATTAACCAATGTGGTCTAGTGGAGTAGCCTGAATGCAGGACTCCTGGTCCTACTCCCAGTGCCTTCCCTGATGCCTGCCTCTAGGTGCCTCAGTTTCCCTATTTCCCAAGGGAATGTGTGTGGTGCGTGCACAGTGCTGCCCTCTACTGGCTGCAATAAGAGTTGCTCCACTGCGTGCCACTGTCCCTTTACTGTGTGTTCCCGTCTGTCTGTCTGCTGTCTGGCATCTTGTGCATTGTAGGCTCTTTGGGGGAGCGCCCAACCCTTTGGTCTGTGTTCATACAGCGCCTAGCACCATGGGGCCTGGTGCGTGACGGGGGCTCTCAGCTGTTGCTGCTAGTTGGATAACCATAAACGTCCCCACATGGCTTATAGCTGAATGGAGATTCTCAGGGCTCCGAGCACGGTGCCTGGGAGATCTATCCCCTGATGAGTCTAGACACTCGCTGGGCCTAGATTTTTTGCAGCTCCTGGGGCGTAGTCAAGATTAGCTAATGTTTATGAATCCCTTTGAAGACAGGAAGCATGCAGGTTAATTTTCATTAATGAGAATAAAGAACAACCATGTAAAGCAGAAACCTTCATAACGGGAAGACCGGGGCTGGGAGGAGAAGGAGCTAAGCCACTGGGCTGGCCAAGGCTGCCGTGTGCGCCACTGAACACCGACTTCTTCTTTTCCTCTCTAGTCGTCAGCTTTGCCAGCGGCTCTTGCCGGAGAAGCCCAGCCAAATTGAACGCAAAGTGATCACTGGCCTATGGGCTCCCAATATGTCCCCCGGCGGGTTCCCTCCCTGCTGTGGAAATCTATAGGATGGTTAAAAAAAAAACAAAACAAAAAAACAGCCCATCCTACTGTAGAAAGGATTAAATTCCGTAGGTCATTTGTCATTTCTATAGGACCCCATCAAAAGATTATGGAGCCCAGTGGGAAATCCCGTTGGATTGTTCATGAGAAGATGCCCAGAGCTTGGAGTTCTGAGGAGGAGTCATCTTATGGTAGCACCTTGGAGGGTTGTGCTGGGCTCTGCACATACACCAAACAGGAGACAGTCCTGGCAGCACAGAAATTGGAGTCTAAGGGCAAGTCCAGGCACCAGGTGGATCCAGACCGAGCGCCAGGGAAGTACCAGCAAACACGGGGACAATATCAGCAGTATGACCGGCGGTGCTCTCAGCTCACCAGCCTAGCTGAATTCCAGCTCTGGTTAGACACCACCTAAATCCTTGGCACTAGCTAAATGTTACTTCTCCACTGGTCCAGTGTCTCTCCTGGTGGCCACAGAGCGGGGACAGCTGTCGAAAGGCCTGGGGAGGTTGTAGGGTGACCAGATGTCCCGATTTTATAGGGACAGTCCTGATATTTGGGGCTTTTTTTTAATATAGGCTCCTATTATCCCCCACCCCGTCCCGATTTTTCACACTTGTTGTCTGGTCACCCTAGGAGGTTGGCCCAGAGGGCAGGGGTTCTCCTGCCAGGAGCAGGCAGGCAGGCTTCAAGGAAGCTGGGGCTAGCTAGGTAGAGGTGCCTGGGTGGAGTGCGGAGACAGAAAAGGGCAGATGCCTGTCTCACTTACACCAGGGAAAATCCAGAGCCTTCTCTGGGCTCACGACTTCCCCTAGTGTAACCGAGAGAAGAACCTGCCCCGCAGTCCATGAAACTGGCTGGACAGTTTAGAAACGTGGGGCAGGCTGGAACCAGACAAGAGTGATTTCACACACATGCACAGAGAGATACAGACACACACATGGTGTGCAAACACACAGCTGCAGAGACACAGACCTGGAGCATGCAAACCACATGCATGCTCACACCTAGGCATGCAGGCACACACAAATACCCTGAGATGTAGAGACGTAGGTGGCGTGCAAACACACACGTTCACACGTGCAGAGATAAGTGCACTGCTGTATGCAAACACACACACACACCATGCACACACAGGCCTCTGCATGCACAGCCGGAGACAGACACACACCCACGCACAGAGAGGCAGCCCCCCGCCCCACAGCCATGCACATAAATCAGCCGGGGATAAACGCACGCCAGGAGGAGAGGCCGGGATCAGAGCCCAGCGCTCGGAGGTTGCTCGGGGGAGAGCGATGATCTCAGAGGGGAGCAATGACAATCCCCTTGTTGTGGTGAAGATGTCGGCTCCCCTGCCCCCCCGGGGGTTCCCACAGGCTGGGCGGGGGAAGATTGCACAGGGTCAGAGGCATTAGTGTGCATCCGGCCTGCCAGCCCCATGGCTGAGGAGGCCGGGGACTGGCTCATAGAGGGTCCACGCTGGGCCACCAGCTGCTACGCCCCCAATTGAGTCTAGGTTAGAGGCTCCCATTGGCCGTGCAGGTGGCGCTCAGCCTTTATGAGGCCAAGGCTCTGCTGAGCTGTAATGCTTGGGACTCCGCCCCACCACCATCAGAGGGGCTTTGTGCCTCCGTCGCGTGAGACGGTAAACGTGACGGGAGCAGGGGTGTGAACTCCGGTGTCCCGCCCATAGACCAACTCGCCCCATTCCGTTTTACCACCCCAAAGCCCCCGCTGCGGCGTCAGCTGAACACGGCCCCTTCCTCTCCTCCCGGACTGAACTGCCACCCAGCGTCGCCCTGCGCGGTTAAAGAGCCGCCGTAATGCACCCCAGAAGTGGCTGCATTTTGGGGCTGGGTGCAGCAATCCATGGCTGTTTCCCGTATGGTGGGCGTCTGGGCCAGCATGTAACCGACCAGCATGGGAAGGGCATTAAAAGGTGATGCCCTGAGACACACAGCACTGATCCCCTTTCCCTGCACCCCAAACCATTCCCAGCTCTGGCTCCCGCCCCTTCCTGGCAGCTGCCATCTCCAAAACTGCACAGGTCCGGCGTGCGGCCCTGAGGAAGGCCAGTCTGCGGGTGGGCAGAGAGATGGGCGCACCTCAGTACCAGGTGTCCTGTGCACAGGACGCGGGGACGCATGGCTCCTCCAGGCTCAGATCTTGCTCAGGAGGGAGGGGAAGGGGCAGGGGCAGGCAGGGTGTGTGCAGGGCAAGGGGAGGCGACGTTGAGTGCAGGGCAGCAAACCTTCGGCGAGCTGGTGAATATCACGACAAAGGAGTTTGCTGGGGCTCGGGGAATGTTTTTCCCCCAGTAAAGGTTTGGCCCAATGGGGTGAACATTATAATTAGTGCGGGGGGGGGCATGTTGGGTTTGAGGGGATCTACAGCATCAGGGGTATGGAGATTGCAGGGCTGGCACAGCCGGGAGCGCAGGTCAGACTCGAGGGGTGTGGGCGGGGCGGGGAGGCAAGGCTGATTCAGCAGGGGAGGGGGCTGCCCTGCCCTCCCTGTTCTGCAACCCCAGGCCCCTCTCCGAGTGCCAGGCCAGGCCGAATTGCGGGGGACGCGCCCGGCGGGGGAGAGGCCAACACAGGATTTGCAATCACGTGACTCGGAGAGACCAGAGCCCTGACTGCGAAGAGCCCTGTGTTTCCGGGGCCCCTGACTCAACAGCAATTCAGCCTTGGCGAGTAGGGGTGGAGGGAGAGCAAGGGGCTGTGCTGGAGATGGGGTCCTCGCAACCAGGGGTCCCCCTCTGCTCCCTCAGTGGTGCAGCAGCCTGGATGCCAATCGCCACCCACCTCACAGCCAGGGCTGCTGCCCCTGCCCTTGGGCTCCGCTCTGGGCAGCTTCCCCCGACCTCAGCCCGCTCTTCTCCTACCTGCCTCCCCGCCCAGCCCAGACAGGGAAGCGACGCAGGCCCAGGCTCCCGTCACGTTTACCGAGACCCAGCACCCTCCGCAGCCAGCCACAGGCCAGGTGTGTGTGTGTGTGTGTGGGGGATGTTCCCAAAATCTCCATTCTCCCCTTCGGAGAAGGAGGGGCTCAACACCCCCCCCCCCCTCCCCCGGGAGCGTTGTCACCTCCCCCCCAGCACTAGCTCTCCTCTCCTGGGGGCAGGCAAACCTGCTTAGCAGACCCCCACCCTCCCAACACAGTTCTGCACCTCCCTCAACGGCCCCAGACCCCCACTCCCTGGATCAGGGCATCCCAGGGGCAGCAGCACCTCAAGGCCTTGTCCCAGACCAGACTGTACCACTACCCACAGGACTGACACACTCGCGTCTCTTGGCTTTTATACCTTGTCTCCTCTCCCAGCAGGCCTTGCTTCAGCTCCTCCCACCCAGGAACGGACCCTGGGCACTACAAGTCCCAGAATGCCTGCCCTTAAAGGGCCAGTGCCACCTCGTCACCTGGTGGATTGGCACGTGGGAGCACACTCCGGGGACCCCGGTATGTAATGGGGGAGCCCAGGAGGAGGTAATGGGGCCCTGCCTGGGAAGTTGGTTCAGACCAATGGGTGTCCCGCCACCCTCCCTCCCATGACACACCACACGGGGCAGGGGCTGGGCGTGGAGCCTCTGCCAGAGAGCAGGTGGGGAACCTGGCACCGTGCCACCCACAGGGCTGGTCTCCGCCGCCCATCCCCGTCTGCCTGCGTGCAGGGAGTGCTGCCCTCGCCGGCCGGCCCAAAGAGTCCCCCTGGGAAGTGGGCTGAGGGTTCTCCTGGTCCAGCTGTGCGGGGCGGGCTCAGGGGTTGCTAGCAATCCCCACCACCAGGTTGGCAGCTGGATGCTGGTACCCTCTTCCCCCGACAGGGGCTGTGGCGGCCCTCCGGCCCCCTCCCTGCGCTGGAGGCAGCGAGCCAGTGTGGGGGTGGGGGTGAGGCCGTGCAGCTCCCCCCCTGCGAGTCCTCGCTGTACCGTACACTTTATCCTCTGCAAATAAGCTGCGTCTGCGGCAGCGTCTGGCTGCGATAAGGGACCAGCCGGGGCTGAGCTCATCCTTTGGGGAAGGGCCTGCTCAGCAAGCCAAGGGGGAGTCTGGTGTCCCCAGGGCTCCCCTAGCACGTACTGCCCTGCCCCCCGGGACGTGGGCTGTTCCAATGAGCTTCAGCCCAGCCCAGCCCCCAGGCCTCCCCTCCATGGATCACAAAAGGCTTTGTATGCACTAGTGAGCTGAGCCCCCAGGGCAGGGCAGGATCATTAGTCCCATATTGGGGGGGGAAACTGAGGCATGTGGTGGGGAAGGGGCCACCCACATTCACATGGGAACAGAGCTGGGAATAGAACCCAGGAGTCCTGGTTCCCAGAACCCTCTCTGCTCGGCACCCTCGCATAAGGGCAGAGACGAGAGAAAGATAATTCCTTCCTGACCACAGCCCTGCCTCTCAGCTCTGGCCCTGAAGCCTGTGGACTGGCACTCGCTGTCACTGCAAATTCACTCCTGAGGCTGCTGCCAAGGTGTTTCAGGCCCAGAAACCCAACCTCCCTCCTGCCCAGTTAGATAGCAGCTGGGACGACACCTACCCCCAGTAGATGATAGACAGCTGTCCATCAAAGGGCCCTTTGGTTTCAGCAGGGATCGGCCAGGCCTTAGGGTAGCATCCGCTGGGAGGGGGAGGGGGCGGCTATGAGAGGAGGAGGCTGGAAGCTGGAGGTCACAGGGTTTTGGGACTGGAAACTGATGACTTTCCAAACTGCTTTGGGTGCATCCGCAGGCCGGCACAGGACATTGGCCTGGGAAGCCCAGGGCTGGGCTAGCGGGAGCTGTGGGTCGGGATTGAGGGGCATCCAGAAGAGCTGTGGGGGAGCCCAGAGCTGGGCTAGCAGGGGGCTGCAGGTCGGGTGAGGTGTGGGGCCACGGTCACTGTTCCTATCACCCACAATGGGCTCAGATCTCAGGACACAGATCCTAAAATCCAGCCTCTCCGGCGCGGTTCCTGACCGAACCAGCAGCCCCGTCTGCACTGGCCGCTCCACCGGGGCCCAGGCTATATATAGACAGACCCGCGGATGCCGAGCTGCAGGATGAATTTTAATGAGCTTGTTCCGGGAGAGTGCATCTTGGATTGGAGAGAGACACATCCCGACCGGGTCCCTCCGGCATTCTCCTCTGCTGCAAGGATCCACCAAACAGGGTAAACCAGGAGGCAGGGTGGTAGCTGCTTCCCTTTGCGACTGTCCCACCAGCCGGCGGGGCTAGGAACAGCTCATCTCTCCTGCATCATCCATGCCAAACACAGAGGGATGCGCCCACCTCTGGGGTGGGGCCTAGCAGCTGCTCAGCAGCATCATTCGAGGGTCGCTCTCCCAGCCACCTCTGGGAGCCCGGACTCCCAATTTCTGTTCCTTGCTCCTCGGAGGTTGTGTCCCCCACTCTGTGCCTCAGTTTCCCTGGCTTTATTTGGCTAACGCTGGTGACGTGGGGACCATGAGCAGGATGATTCTGGGTGGCTCTGCAGGGGACAGTGGCTCTTCCCTTCCCCACGGGGTCTGGGGTGCCCAGAAGGCCCTGCCCCCCTGGCTCAACATGCCCAGAAGCGGAACTGACGCACCTCCCAGCATGCTCTGCACTGCGGCTCTGGGCAGCCAGGCTGCGCCTGCGCCCAGCGATGCCCAGACCTGGGGCGCCCTGACGGGACAGGCCGTTTCCGTGGCGCTGGCGTCTGCATGGAGCCGGCTGCTTCTCTGTCCTGAAGCCACCCAGGATGTTGCACAATGCCTGGCGGATCAGCTGTTGGGGGCTGTAGCCGCCGAACGCAGCTGGGGGAGCCATGCCAGGAACCAGACAGCAGCTTGTGCATGGGGCAAAGGTGGGGGGAGGGGAGGGGCTGGGAGCCAGGACGCCTTTTCCCAGCTCTGCCCGATTAACTGCTCAACCGAGGGCGTGTCCCATGCCTGCTCAGTGCCTCAGTTTCCCCGTTTGTAAAACAGGGTGTAAAATGGCATGTGACCCATGCCACTGCCAGGAGGCTGCTTTGCCCCTGTTACTAATGGGGACACTGAGGCACAGGGCAGGGTGGGCCTTGCCTAAGGGCCCATGGTCACCAGGGGCAGGACCTGGGGGGTGGGAGGGCGAGTGATAGCCCAGCATGCCCTGCTTCCTGCTGGGAACTCATCCTGGGAAGGAAACGGTTCACACCCAATAAACTCCAGCCTGGGAGAGTCGCATTGGTGGGAACTGCAGCCAGCCCCCCTCACCCCCTGCCCCATCCATCTCTTCCAGAGCCTGCAGCTCCCCACCACGGCTCCCAGGCCAGGGATGAGAGAATCTGAGTCGCTGAATGCGGGGTGTAGTCTCAGGGAGACAGCCCCGGGACGGGGGTAGTGGTTGTGAGGGAAGGGCTGGAAGCCAGGACTCCTGGGTTCCATCATCGGCTCTGGGAGGGGAGTGGGGTCTGTGCTGGTGACCCTTAACAGTTTGTGCTGTAAGGTCTGGCTCCCAGCCCGAGCAGGGATCCAGGCCCCCAGTGCGTTCCACACAGGCCCCGAGCTGTGGGCACAGGCAGCCTCACGCTTCTTTGTAGCTGCCCCACAGGCACATGGGGGGCTCTGTCTCCTTCAGCTGCTTGGGGCAGCTCTGCCAGGCCTGGCACCAGGGGCTGAGGGGAACAGCCCAGAGCCCCCATCACCCAGAGCTGGATTTGAACCAGCCACCTGGGGGCAAAGGGCTCGCTCGCCCATCACTCATCTCCAGCATGGGGACGCCCGATCCTGGGGCCCCTGGGCAGCGCCCCCTGCCCCCAGGGCCAGCCCTTGTTCCCCGCCCCCATGCTGGGGGACCCCGCTGGGTCCAGCTCCCCACGGGACCGGATTCCCCATGTCTGCAGGAGGAAAACGGCCGGAGCCCTGCCCTGCCTGGGCCGTGGGAGCCCATCGCCGTCTGCCGGGGGGCTGGATGCAGCTGGTCCAGGGCTCCCTGCCAAGGCTGGTCCCAGGAGGGGGATGTTGGCTGAGAATCCGACGGGCTCCCCGAAGCACGAATTCCTCCCCCCAGATGCCTCAGCTCCGTTCCCAGCCATGGGGGGAGGGGCCTCATTCTTAAAAAGGGAACTGGCAGCTAACCCCCCCCCCCACTGGGAACTGTTCCGGCCCCCTTTGCCCATGCCCCTCAATCCCGAACTGCAGCCCCCCCACGCCCCTTGTCGCCTGGCGGGTGCAGGTGTCGGCAGGACCCCGGCAGGGCAGCGCTTCCCCAGGACGGGGGCGGGGGGGGGGAGACACCCTGAGTGTGATCGGTTGTGGCGGCCTGGGCAGTGTGCAGAAAACGTGGGCAGAGCGGGCTGGGAGCCGGGCACAGGCAGCCCAGAGTGCTCAGCTTGCAGTGCCCTGCCCGAGGGACGGACTCAGGAGCTCTTTGTCCAGCCCTGCCACCGGCTGCCCACGGCCCCCTGGTGCTGGCCAGGCTGGGGGAGGGAGGGCAGCTTCCCTCTGCAGCTTGCTAGCTCCCTGCACCTGCAATCCGTGGGCTCCGGCAGCCTCATTCACCCCCAGGGTCCCCACCCCGCTGCGGACGGACCTGGCCTGCCGGGCTGCTGCCTGCATGGGACGCATGGCCCCTCCACCCAGGCATCCCATCCCAGCCGCACTGGGGGTCGGGCCCGGGTCCCTCCATAGAGCATTTGGACAGGGCTACCTTCTGCTCTCCACCACCCCAGGCTGGATTCGAACCAGTGCCCCACCGACAGGGAAGAACAAGTGTCCCGTTACAGCGGCACCCCCGGCCTGCAGCTGTCAGACGTGCCGAGGGCCCCGTGCGTAGCCCTGGTTGCAGGAAATCTGTCCTTATTAATACCCACCAGCCCCTCCCCACCCCCGGCCCCACCCGGGCTCCTCCAGCGCCGGCTGCCCTCTCCAGGAGTCACTTCCACAAGCCGGCAAGGCACTGCCCAAATCCCCTTAATCCCGGCTCCAGAATAGGGGGATTTGTGGCTCCCTGCTCGGCGGGGCCTGGATGAATAATTAATGCTGGGAATTAAGTGGCCTTTGTTATTTCTCATCAGTGCGATTGCTGGAGCGGATGTCCCCTTGGCTGGCAAAGCTCCCGGCGCCTCCCCTGCCCCTGTACCTGGCGGGCGGGCGGGCGGGGGATCTAGGCATGGCCCTGGCTGGAGCCTCAGGGAGTTATTCCAAGGTGGAGGGGCCTGGCGGGCTGCCTCTGGCCGGGCTGGTTTCCCAGGCACCGCTCACCGCATCCAGGCTTGGTCCTGCCCAGCCCAAAGCCCGACACTCCCGCCCCTAGTGTGGGGCAGGGCTGAGCCCAGAGCCACTCTCAGAGCCCAGAGGCAGGGTTTGTGTTTCCCCAGGGGTGGGCAGCAGAGGGGAAAAGGCCCCATGGGGAGCCCAGGACCAGAGCACAGGAGGCAGGGACCCAATGGGGCCCATGTGGCCAGGCCTGGGGGCGGGGGGTAAGAAGGAACTGGAGCCTGCCCCACAGCTTGTGCATTGCAACTCTTGGAGAGATGCCCCCGTCCCATCCCCCCCAGGCCAGGAGCGAAGCGGGTCCTGAAACCAGCCAATGTCCAGGCTAGAACCCACCCCCTCGGGAGGGGAAGGTTCGGGGATACAGGCCTCCTGAATGCCCTGCTCCAGAACAACCCTTCCCTGGCTCTAGAACGCACAGCTCCAGAACATTGACATTCTAGACCAACTCGCTCCAGGCCCTTCCTGCTCTAGAATGGGCATATGTGCTAGAACATGTGTCGGTAGATGCACCCCGTTCTAGAATAACCATGCGCCCCTGCTCTAGAACACACATCTTGCTCTAGAACGTGAATGGTTGCTTGTGCCCCACAAGGGTGGGGGCAGCAGGAGACAGGGCCCTCCCCCAGTGTGGGAGCAGGTGCCCCATGCCCGACTGCAGACCAGCGTATGTGCCTGAGGGAGGTGCAAATGGAAAGCGCAGGGGGCTGTGGGTCGGGATTGAGGGGCACTGGCAAAGCTGTGGGGTAGGGGAGCCCAGGGCTGGCAGAGCAGGGGGCTGTGGGTCGGGATTATGGGGAACTGGCAAAGCTGTGAGGTAGGGGAGCCCAGGGCTGGCAGAGCAGGGGGCTGTGGGTCGGCACTGAGGGGCACCGATAGGCCTGTGGCCCCCCCAGTTCACCCACTGCAATAGGAACCTGCCGGGCGCCTGCGTCTCTGATCCGTTCCTCCAGCGTGGCCTCGGCTCCGGGAAGTGGAGCGTGGTGCGGAATTGGGTCTCGGCGGGGTCAGCACCTCCCCGGGAGACAGGTTCATTAGGAGGCTGCTAAACGAGCTCTTCTCTCAGGGCGGGGTCGCTCTCTCCCTGTAATTAAGCCAGAGCCAGGTTGGGAGACAAAGGCCCCGGCATCCCAACCCCCTCCCTGCCGTGGCCCAGCGGGGCCAGGAACACAGCTGGGGAAGGAACAGGGCTCTGCCGTGGCTGGGGTCGCTGCGGCCCGCTCTGGGGTGGAGCCCAGAAGCCACTTCTCCAGCCACCAGGAGCAATTCAAGGAGGCTGGGTGCAGGCCCCCCACTGGGGTCTGACCAGGAGACAGGGGCAAACACCCCCAGGAATTGGGAGAAAGGACCCCAGGGACCAGGGCCTCTCTGTGACAGGCGCAGCCCTACATGCTGACCCAAGCCAGCGCCTGCTTGCTACCAGCTCTCCTGTCCTAGTACTGCCGGGGCCAAACCCAGGGATGACCCCAGGCATGGGGCACTGGCTGCGGGGGCACTGGCAGAGCTGTGGGGTGGGGGAGCCCAGGGCTAGCAGAGCAGGGGGCTGTGGGTCGGGATTGCCCAGACCAAACCCAGGGATGACCCCAGGCACGGGGGGGCTGGCTGCAAGGAGCAGCCCAGCGGTGGCTGGGGGTGGCTGGGGGTGTCAGGGTGCAGGGGCCTGGCCCCAAAGCAGCCCCATCGCTCCAGGCAGGCTCCAGCTGGGCTGTGGGTGCGAGAGGCTCCCATACTGTCCCACCTGCTCCTGCCACCCAGAGTCCCTGCTCAGCTTGGGGTGAGAGGGTTCTGAGCCCCTGGGGAAGGGCTTGGCATCCTGGGCAGGGCCGGTTCTAGGCCCCCATTACTGGGGGGCCAGTGGGTATCTTGGGGTCCCTGGATGCTGCTATTTAAAACCCAACCTGCCCTCCAGGCGCCCGGGGCTGCTGGGCCTGGGCAATCCTGGGGCGGAAGCTTTGGCTGCTGGGTCAGGGTTTTGCTGGCATCGGTGATTTTGGCCTTTCTGACAATAATCTGGAGGCCCTTGAAGATCGGGGGGGGGGGAATGTCCCCTCTTCCCCTCACCCCCCATACCAGGCCTGCAGTTGGGACGTGGGAGGCTGAGCATCGCGGGGAAAGGCCGCCCCGCCTCCCCCGGGAGAGATGGAGAATCCCGACCATGGACCCTGGAGACAGGGACCCCCCATGGGCCTTGCTGGCACCCAGGATTGTCCCCTGCTCCCCCCTCCAGCAGGGCTTGGGCTTGGGGCACCGAGACCAGGACTCCTGGGTTCTACCCCTGACTCTGGGAGAGGAGTGGGGCCTGCTGGGTTAGACTCGAGGAGCCAGGATCCAGGACTCCTGGGTTCCATTCCCAGCTCAGCTACTGAGAGCAAGTCTCTGAATCTGCCCCAATTTCCTCGTCTGTCCCAGGAGCACATGGGAGCAGCAGCCAGGTGTCTGGCTGGGGCAAAACATCGTCACAATGGCGGGTGTTCATCAGCCACAGTCACAGGCCGAGTCAGGGACAGAGCTGAGGACGGAACCCAGGAGTCCTGAGTTACTGAGTTGTGAGCGGAGCACAACACCCAGCACTCCTCCCCCCCCCCCGCGCTTCCCAACCCCCCCCGGGCCATCCCCCCCCCCCCGGCCTGGCGTTGCAGCCGCTGCTGCCAAAGTCTCAGTGAAGGGCGAGGTACCCTTCACTGCCTCAGCGCTGGGGGCAGGGGCCGAGGTTACCGCAAGTCAGTGCATTTGTCAGGGCCACCGGCAGAGCTGGGGTGGGGGGGAGCCCAGGGCTGGGCTAGCAGGGGGCTGCGGGTCGGGAGTGAGGGGCACTGGCAGAGCTGGGGTGGGGGGAAGTCCAGGGCTGGGCTAGCAGGGGGCTGCGGGTCGGGATTGAGGGGCACCGGCAGAGCTGGGGTGGGGGGAAGTCCAGGGTTGGGCTAGCAGGGGGCTGCGGGTCGGGATTGAGGGGCACCGGCAGAGCTGGGGTGGGGGGAAGTCCAGGGTTGGGCTAGCAGGGGGCTGCGGGTTGGGATTGAGGGGCACCGGCAGAGCTGGGGTGGGGGAGCCCAGGGCTGGGCTAGCAGGGGGCTGCGGGTCGGGATTGAGGGGCACCGTTTCCATTTCCAGAGGCCATAGCTGGGGTCCATTTCGGGTGGGCTCAGAGATCTGGTTCCATCCCCAACCTGGACACTGACGTTCCCAGCTCCTCTTGGCTGGTTAGTGCTGGGAAACCCCAGCCCCCAGGACCCCACCCCCACTGCCAGACCCACTTCAGCCCCTTTGGCTCGTCCCCGCGTGGGGCTGGGAGTGGTGGCGCTGGGGTGAGGGGGGGTGTCACCCTGCCGGCCAGAGGAGTTGAGGAGGCGCGAAGGGTCCCAGGGAAATTCCCGCCCAGAGCGACGTGCTGAACAGGAGCGGAGCCCCCGGGAACTGGGCGCTGCCCTGAGCACCCACAGCTCTCCAGCAGGGTAACCTCAGCACGGCTCATTCCCCTACAGCCCAGGCCGGCCAAGGCACACGCCTCGGGGACCAGCTCAGTGCTGGCCTGGGGGAGCAGCCAGGGAAACCCCAGGGGCAGCCGAAAGCAGGGTTGGTGTTTCGATAGGGGGCACTCTGCCCTCTGAGAGAGGGCTGACCCCAGAGCCGTGCTAGGGGGCGCTATGCTGTGGGGTGGGTGGGGGGGTCTCCCTGCACTAGGCACAAAAGGTTCCAGGCCCTTTCCGGGGCCCTTCGCGTTTTCGATGCCTCTGTCTTTGTTTCTGACGCTGATGTTGTAAACGACCCAAATATTTTACCCCCGTGCTCCGCATCCGGCCCCCAGCTGTTCGGCTGCTGACTCTGTGGAACACGCTTGACGCTGGCCAGCTGCTCCCAAGTTGCTGACCCCCCCTGGCCTTCTCCCGTGCTTTGGGGCCCTGGCTCTTTCGCAGGCTGCCAATGCTCCGGGATGGCTGCCACCCAAAGGGCTGGTGGGTCAGCCAGCGGCCGGACCGCAGCCCAGACGGGCTCTCTCCTGGGTGAGACTCGGGGGGCTGGGCCTTTCCCGTCTCTGAAGGCAAGCGCATCCCATCCCTGAAGCTGAGCACCGCTGGGCGGGGGCAGGGACTAAGTCTCGTCAGGACCCCTGTGCCCGGCTGTGGTGCTAGCGGGCACCCGCCTCTGTCACTGTGACCGCATGGGTGAGTCCCCCCTGCCTCAGTTTCCCCATCTGTAGCACCATGATACGGTGGCACCTCTGCAAAGCGCTTTGAGATCCTGAGCTGCTTCCATAAATGCAGGACCCTGAGTAACAATTCCCTCTCCTCTCTCTCTCCAGCTGCCCTCAAAGCTCCAAGGGGCCCGAGGGTGTGGTGGGGAAGGAGGGTCCCCTATTGGGCACCCGGCGCCCCTTTTATTCTGAAATTCTTTCCCTGTTGCTTCAGCTCCTCTTGCCGTTGCCATGACCTCTCCCCCCAACACGGATCCCTCCTGGCACTGGGTCCCTCCGCCGCCACGCTGGCAGGGCCTGGCACGTTTTGTGTGGTGCCTGCAGCTCAGCGAATAGGTCCTAGAGCCAGAGCGGAAGCCGTACAACAAAGGGACCAAAAGCCAGTGTCACTTGGGGTAAATGCCTGCCCCTCCCCCCCCCAGCCTAGCAAAGAACGTGTGTGTGGGGGAGGCAGCCCCAGGGGCACCTGATCTTCTAGGCCCGGCTTGCCCAGGCGTTGGGCTCCAACCTGCCACTGAAATGGCACAGCCGGGTGATCGGTCGCCTTTAGCCCTGGACAGAGGACAAATGTCTTCGCTGAACTTGGCTGGAGACCCAGTTTGTGCAGATCCATGTAACACAGGGCTGGGATAGCGGGGGGCTGTGGGTCAGGATTGAGGG
>NW_020664544.1:2924250-3002816 GCF_002925995.2 Terrapene triunguis
TAGTACAGCTGTGGGGCTGGGGGGAGCCCAGGGCTAGGGTAGTGGGGGGTGCTGGGCTAGCAGGGGGCTGTGGGTCAGGATGGGGGGCACTGGTACAGCTGGGGGGAGCCCAGGGCTAGGGTAGCGGGGGATGCTGGGATAGCGGGGGGCTGCGGGGTGGGCTTGAGGGGTGCTGGGGAGATGAAGCCAGCGCAGGGCAAGCAGGCTGCTAGGCAGGAGCCCCTGCGGATTCTGGCATCGCCAGGGGCAAGCGGATCCTTCCGGCCCAGGCGGGGCTGGCGGTGCCGTGGCACGAGCGTAGGCTGTTTCCCAGCCTGTTGAATGGCCCCCACAGAGCCATGCTGGACCGACGCCAGCTCAGCTGACAGCTGCTGCCTCTCCGCAAAGCCCCCCGCCCGCCCCGGCTTCGACCGCCTCGTTGGGAAGGAGCTGAGCTGAACAATAAACAAGGGCCCTGTGGGGGTGGGGGGGGGGGGGGGGGGGGGGTACAACGGACGGGGTGCCAGGGATGGCCGGGGGAGCCCAGCTGCTCAGCACCCTCTGCTGGCCATAGTGCAGAATCCCGTGGCTGGGAACGGTTTGGAGTGGGGGGTAACACTGTGGATTACAGCCCCCCCCCCCCAGGCACTGGCAGCGACTGCTCATTTGGGGGCAGCGCCCGGGTGGGGTCAGCTTGGGGCAGGGCCGGGCTCCCACAGGCTGCGGCTGGAGCTGGCGTATGCCAGAGCCTGGGGCCAGGGCTGTTGCTTGTACCCCAGTGGGCTCCCAGAGACACTCCACGCTGGCTGGGGGGAGCCGGGGCAGGGCTGGCGTCCCCCAGCCTTGCCGGCGCGCCCCAGGTAGAGGCGAGGCGTCGCCATAGGCCTCTCCGCTGAGGCTGCCCAGGACGGCCCCGCTGTGGCTGGGGGTTGGGTCCCGTATTCACATCCTCGCTGCAGAAGGGCACGTTCTGAGCAGGGTTATTATGGGATCAGGGGCAGCGCGCTGATCAGGACTCCTGGGTTCTCTCTGACTTGGCGCGTGAGCTCAGGGGAGTCCTTTGTGCCTCCGTTCCCCTGTGGAACAGGGAGATCACAACGCTCATCAGGTGAGCCTATGAGCACTTGGCTCGGGGCGGTCTCTCCACCTGCGCGCTGCCCGGCCGGCAGGGCCCTGGGCGGGCCTCGGGGTTGTGGTGTAATACAAGCAGTAAGGGGACAAGGCAAGGTTATGTGCAGTGAACAGAGACAGGCCAGGCCGTGCCTTCAGGACGGACAGGGCTGTTTGACGATTCCCTACGCAGGCTCTCCCAGCCATGTTCTGCTGGCGATGGGAGTGTCCCAGGGCAGCAGACGAAGACCCTGGAGGGGAAGAAAGAGGGGTTCTGAAACCACACGTGGGCTGATCATTATTCTAAGCCTCTGTCACCCGCTCCCTGCCGCTGGGGAAAGAAAAAGAACAACGTATTGCACAGCCGCAGGAGAAGAAAAGAAAGGCGAAGAGGTGGATTGCCGCTTTCATGGGAGCAAGGAGCTTCCTGGATAGCTCACGGGGACTCGGAACTGCCTGGGGCAAGATCTCAGAGCAGCACTGAAAGCCCTTGCACGGCCGCTCAAGGGGAATCTCTGTTAGCGGTGAAGGGCCTATGACACACAGCCGAGAAGTTTGCGATTCCATCCAGCAGGGAGCACTGGTGACTCAGCCACGCCCACCGGTTGGTTGCCGAGCTGTGCGCGGCCATGGTGCCGTTCATCGCAGACACCCAGCGCTCCACAAAGGGAGCGATCAGTCGGCAGCATTGTCAGCACTTTGCCGATGGGGAAACTGCAGGTCAGAGGAGGTGGGACTCGCCCCAGGTCATGCAGGGAGTCAGTGGCAGAGCCAAGAATAAACCCCAGGAGTCCTGGCTGATGGCCCCCAGCTCAGTCCACTGCTCCTACGGCGAAGCTGGGAACTAGGTCAGAGTCAGACTCGCTTGGCTTCAGCTGTCGTTGCAGAGAGACAGGGTCTGAAGTGCTGAGCGCCCGCAGGTCCCGCCGGAGCCAACAGAAGGGTCAGGTGTCCGGCACCTCTGAAAACCAGGCTGTGAACTTGCGCCCAGAGGCCTTTTCATCACAACCCAGGCCTGACTCTGAGCTGGGCCCAATCTGCTTCTTGACTTCGCCTTGACGCCAGGTGGAATTCGCTCAGCCAACGGGGCCTGTTCTGCACCCGCGAAATGCAGGCTCCTCGGGGATGACGCTGGAGCGAGGGGCCAAACCCCCCACTCTTGCACACCCACGGTACCAGGGCCTGGCCTGGCCCATGTCTGCAGCAATGTAAGTGCAGGGCCCCCGCATGGAGCTGGCAGGGACGCAGCTCCTCCTCCAGGTTCCCTTCCAGGCCGCTGCCCAATTACCCTGGCAGATGGCGAATGGCACCGTTCTCTGTTGCGAGTGCAGGGCACGTGACTGGGAGACCCTGGGTTTCGTGGGAGGGGGATCAGGTGATCTGGGCACACCAGCCAGCCAGCCTGGGAAGGTGGGTGGCACTTTGTGGGGAGAAACAGATGCCAGGAAAGAGAGAGAAAAGAGAGAGCTCAGCACAGCTCCCGCTGCCCCTATCCTGGGGGGAAAGTTCCCTGTTGTTTCGGCTACCGCAAGTCCAGAGCGTTCCCCCGTGCAGCTTCCACTGCAGTAAAGAGCAGGGTGCGTGGGCACGGACAACCCAGCTGCACTCCTGCGGCGCCTGCTACGGGACACAAGGCCACTGCACGGCTGGGGATGGGCCCCGCTGGCAAAATGCAGCTGTGGGGCTCGGGGGAGATCTGGAAGGGGCTGCACTAATCTGGCGTGTGCGTGCGTGTGTGAGAGAGAAAGACCATTGCCCCCTACTGGATTGAATCAGAATGACACAACTGCTGTCATAGGCCCCTGTCTCATTAATAACCAATGGGGCGTCTCCCCTAGCTTAAGCCCTCCGGGCTCCGGGCCTGGGCTTTGGTGCCGGAGGATCTGGGCTCTGCCGTGGAATTCTGGGGGGCCGCAGTGCGCCTATCGTGGGTGTGTCAATAATATTTGGCCTCCCTCTAGCCCCTCGCCAAGAGGTTTGTGTTTGCAGTGGGTGATGTGAGACAGGCGTGGTGACCCCCTTTCCAAAGACTGGGAAACCGAGACGCTGCCACTTCAATCTATGAACCCAGGAGTCCTGGATTCTGGACTAGCCCCTGTTATTATCTATCATGTGTATTAACGGCAACTCCTCGAGGCCTGCAGTGAGAGCGAGACTGCTCTGCGCACAGTTCCTGCCCCAACGAGCTTATAGTCTAGCTAGACTAGGAGGTGGGGGGGAGCGTGTCACGCAGCAGGTCACAGGAAGGGATCCCCCCGCCGCCCCCCGGCAGCTCTTTGGAGTCCCAATTCACTGTCCTAATCACAGGATCATCCTGGATCTAAGTCAACACCCCCTCCCCAAATCACTCTGACCAGGAGCCTCAACGAAGCAATAAACAGCAAAGGAGCTGGAGCTGGGGAATGAAGAATGAATCAGGTGCCCATCAGCCCTGAAGCCAGCCTGTGCTGGGATGCACCTGGGAGCGGGTAGCCAAGAAGGTGGCTTTGATTCTGTCTTCAGCGCCGGGGTTGCCAGCTGCAGCACCTCCTCGAACGCACAGCTGCAGCTCCCAAGGAGAACATGTCCCAGCTCGAGCCTGGCTGGGGAGGCAACACGCTGCCTTGATCTGATTGGTGAGGCCCGCGTAGACAACGGGTCCCAGCACGTGAGTCAATCTGCGGCTTTGCACAACTATTTTGATTGTGCATGTGGCAGTAGCAGAGCATTTCCAGCCCAGCATTGCCACATCCCCTCAAGACGGCGAAGCGAATGAAGATGATCCAAAACCATCTGCCGGGTCTGCCCCTTCAGATGGCCTCCCTCAGCCGGAGGGCTTGGCTAGAGATGTGAGTGCCAGGTTGGAAAGAAAGCGCTTTCCCCTTACAAGCCTGCCAGTTGTCCCAGAGAACGAAAGAACGGTACCTCTGTATTTGCAGTAAGTAGAGAGAGGTGCAAAGGATTGGTACAAATACTGGAGTATTCCAATTTATCTCAGAAAGGGGCTCCCAAATGTTCCCTCTTGTGGATAGCCCTCCCCCCTCATCTTCTTATTTATTATCTGTATGGCCCTACCACCCCTCCATGGTGCTGGGCTCCGTACAGACACAGAAGGAGATAATCCCTCCCCCAAACAGCTTACAATGTAAGTATAATACAAGAGACAACAGATGGACACAGACAGGGGAGTACAAGGAAATCTCTCCTCCCATTCCTCAAGGCCTGGCCCCCACCTCCTTTCCCAGTCCCTATCACATCCACGGGGGATTGTCCATCACTGGCCATTTGAAAATCAAGCTTGGATGGTTTTTTTTCTAAGAGAGCTTCTCTAGGAATTATTTGGGGACGTTCTGTTCTGTTCTGTTACCTGTTCTGTTCATTCCCACTGGGGCACCTGGCATTTGGCCACTGTCGGAAGACAGGATACTGGGCAAGATGGACCTTTGGTCTGACCCAGTACGGCCGTTCTTACGTTCTTATGTTCTCTGGCCCATGTTACGCAGATGGTCAGACTATATCACAATAGTCCCTTGTGGCCTTTGAATCTACGGCTCTTGAAATTGGGGAAAGTAATACTGAGTGAATTATTAAACATGTCGCATCTTTTAACATGGTGTAGCAGTTGGAAAGGAGGGGAGCCGAGCCGACCCCAATGCCCCACGTGCCCTGCCCAGAGCTCTGCGCAAAGACAACGCCAGTGCCCAGCCCGTTCCTCGGGGGCCATGGTTTGAAACCCACTGACTGGAGGAGAGACGACTCCTCAGAGTGGGAGCAGGTGCCAGCCTTCCTGGGTGTTTGGGAAGGGCCTGGCACTTGGCCCACGCTACCGTAAATAAAGAGTAAATAACTGTAATTAACGATGCCTGCTGAATCTTTCCTGGGGTGGGATGGGGGCGGGTCACAGCCCCTCTGGCTGCGGCGCCCACCCCGGGATTCAGCCCCATTTCTCCGCAACCTGCCGGGGGCCAGCACAAATGTCTGTTAATAGATTCCAACTGGCAAAGGGGCACCAATAAATAACCCCCCAAATAACAGTAAAAAAAAACAACCCCGACCATTTGCTATAGGCTGGAAAACACCACCGCCCCACCCCCCATGCCAGAGGGGCGGCCCCGATGTCTCTGCCTAGGACCGGTATTTGTAAGTATTAAACCCCCCCCCACGCTAGTGCAGCCAGGCTCAAAAAAAAACTACCACTCCCAGCAAGCTCCGCGGCGCGCGGTGCTCTTCCAGCCAATCCGTGGAGGGGTTGTTGGTGGGTGCCAAGATGGCGGAGCCCAGGGGCTGAAGGAGGTGCTGTTTGGGTGCTGGTTGCGAGGGCTGGAAGGTGAGAGAGCCCCTCTCCCCCCGCGGGGTGTGTTTCCAGGTGGGGGCAGATTCTGGGTGTATTTCCGGGGGGGGGCTGCCCTCTCCCCCATAAGCAAGTTCAGGGGGTGCTAATAGGAGACGGACTCACACACCCTTCCCCTGGGATGCCCCACTGGGGGGGGGGGGGTGATGGGCTTCACTCCTCCACCTCTAGCCACAGGCGCCTGCCCCCTCCCAGAGCTGGGAGCAGAACCCAGGAGTCCGGGCTCCTATTCCCCTGCTGTAAACACTAGGGCACACGTGTTCCCCAGATCTGGGAATGGGAAGGGAACCCAGGAGTCCTGCCCCCCCGCCCCAGCACCCTGTGCTCCCTCCCAGTGTGACTAGAGCCCAGGAGCCTTTGCTCCTGCTCTAACCGGTGGACTGCATTCTCCCCCTTATCATGGGAATAGAGTCCTGGCTCCCAGCCTCCTGCGTGAACCAGGCCGCCCTGCCTCCTTCTAAATGAATCTTTGATTATAGAAATAAAAGATGTGTTTAATGTATAGAGCCCCAGGGGAGATGTGCGGGGGAGCTAAATCTATGAGAGGAATGGGTGCGAAATGCTGTTGCGAACAAGCTGCTGTATCTTCTCTCTCCCTTTCAGAACGGAAAGATGAAGGTTGTCAATCTAAAACAGGCCATTCTCCAGGCCTGGAAAGAGCGGTGGAGCGATTACCAGTGGGCCATAAACATGAAGAAATTCTTCCCCAAAGGAGCCACGTGGGACATACTTAACTTGGCAGGTCAGGGTTTGGTTTTGTTTGACTGCTCGGGTGCACATGTCTGTTTGCGTTATGTGCGTGGTACAAAGTGAGACAAACGTATGGTCCAGAAAAGCAAACTGCAGCACTTGTATTATGTTCAGTGTTATTTCTCTGCTGGTGTTGAAACTTACCCTAGTTATCAGGGCTGAAAAACTCCCCATCAGGAAACTTGGAAACAAAGGCTCCTACCCTCCAAAGACTTGTATATGTGTGGAGCCGTTCACTGGGGCCACTCATGTGCTTAAAGCCAAGTATGTAAATCTTAGGAAGAGTGGGGTATATAGCGTGATTGTTGGTTGCAATAACTCGCTGAGCTATTACTGACACTGAGAGATGCAGGTTGGCTTAGTGGATAGAATACTAAATGGGGATTAAAGAGACCTGGGTTTTCTTCCCAGCTGTGCCTCTGGTTTGCTTGGAGACCTCAGGCATCCCCTTATGCCTCAGTTTCCCCACCTGTATAGTGGGGATAATGATCCTTATCTCCCCTGTAAAGCACTTAAAGATCTATGGATACAAAGTGCTGTATAAGAACTAGGTACTTCTGTTGTTATAAGCCTTAGGGATTATTGTTTATTAAGAAACCGAAAGCATCTTCCGACCCACAGATCTCATTAGAATTTGTTTTTCTCATCCCAGTTCAAGAAGGGAGATTGACACAAATCCTGCTAAATGGTGGTACCTGCTGAGTATACGTAGGTAAAATAATTGCCAGGCTTTTATGCCAATTATGGTAACATGTTGTTAGTTTTTGCTGTATATGGTGTGTGTTTGAAAGACCTGTGTAAACTAACACAAATCACTTGTTCTCGAGTTGATGTAAAGGAGTGGTTTTCAAGGGAAATATTCCCCATTCAAACCAACATGGAGAACTGGACTGAACGTCCTAATTATGCTAGATGAGGGTTGGCTCTCCCGTAACCTAAGATCATATCTTCCCCACATGCGATTCCATTCATTTGGGTCCATTTTCTGTTTAGTGAGAGGTGGGGAATTTTCTGTTTCACTCGTGAGATCCCATTTCTGTTCCTTTCAAAAGTTCTTTATTGGTGCATTAACATAGTCTTACAGAATTTACCAGACACCTACTGGCCAGAGGACTAGCGTGGAATCTGGATTGCAGGGACACCAGTAAGGTCCCAGGGCTGTGGGTGAAAAGTCCAGCTCAAACCTGCTGGGTAGAAGGAGGGTACTGTAATGCTATGCCTGGACATTGCCTGAGAGTACCATTTTTGTAATCTTACTCTCTGGCTAGAGGGTAATTGCTAAATTTTGAAGCCTCACCTTGCCTGCTGGGATGGAAAAGAGTTCTGCTTTGCTTGCCCTCCAATTGCAAGCCTACTGTAAAGTGAGGTATCTGCTACTCTACCCGACCCCATCTTCTCAGCTGCTGCAGAGGGTGTATTCTTCTGCTACAGTCACTGTCCCCTGTGAGTAGCTCCATTTTCTGCTTCTGCTGTTAGCTATCTTGGGCAGCAGAAGAGTAAAATGTCCATGATTATTTTCACAGTTGTGAAACTGATTAGTGTTCTATTATTTTTGCTGTGGTGCTGCTTGGAAAAGCTCTGAGCAGCGGCACTGAGGCAGTCTGCAGGCTCAGGAAGACGACGCTGTATTTATATTTGGCGTGTGCTCTTTAGAACTACTAGGATTAGAAAGGTAGTGTTTTGAGAGCTGCAGAAATGTATCATTTAGTGCTCCCCTCCCCTAATTATAGAAAGCTCCCCATTCACCAGTGGTGAATAGCTTTTGTTTTTAAAGCCCTGCATGATCTGATACTTGTCATACAAAAGAATTTACTGGGTACCACATGATCCACATGGAAGATCTGTGACTCTGAGTTACCACTTATAACTGTCGTGTACTGCAAATCAGTCCCAAGATAAAAATCCTTCAGATAGCATTGTGATAGGATATAGCTAACCCCTCTCCCCCTCAAGTTCTGTAAACGGTAACCGTAAAAATACACCTATACCGAGAGACTAACCCGCTTCAGAGCTCAGCCACCCGTAGCGGCTGTGTATTCCTCCTCCCAGCCCTACGCTCCTCTCTGCCTGTTGTTTCCTGCCTTCACTCCTTTGTCTGCACTTTATCTTCTTAGATGGTAAGCTCATTCGGGGCAGAGATTCTGCCTCTTCTAGGCCTTGACCGTATTTAGCACCGTTTGGGCACGGTGGGTGGCTAATATTTTCAAACCCAGGTACTTAAAGTTAGGCTCCTACGTCCAGATTTAGCCACGTAACCTCAGCTCTGCTGGGGCAGGGGAATTGCAGCCGTTCAGAATTGTTGACATTCAGGGCACTTCCATGTCGTTGCCTAAATCTGCATGCGGGAGCTTGAGTTTACGCTCCTGTATTTGAAACTTTTGGCCCATATCAGTTATAACAGAGTCTCTCTGTCATCTGTAGAGTTTGTGTAGAAATGAGGCAGCACAGGTGAACCAGTGATTCCCCGTTATGAAGAGGCTAACCTGAGTGATGTGGGTGGCAGGGGGATGGGAGGCAGCGGAAAGGCACTAGGCAGATTCTGGAGACTTTGGTTCTAGCCCCAGTTCTGTCACTGCTGTGCAGCCTTTGGCAAGTCTGTTCCCCTCGCTGTGAGTCTATATTCCCTTCACCCACGGCCTGTCTCGTCTGTGTAGGGTAAGGACTGTCTCTTACGATGTGTCCATAAAATGGGCCTTTGGTCTCGATTGCGGTTTCTAGCAGTGCTACCTTAATACAAATAATGACAGGGTTGTGGGAGTCCAGGGAGGACTGGTTTGTCACGTGGAAGAGCTCTGATGATCATCCTTGTTCGTAATTTCGGATTAGGTGATTTCCTTTAAACCCCCCATGCATTAGCCCTAGAACGGTGCTTTTTAACGTTCAGACGCTGCTTTCAAATCCAAAGACCGAAGGAAAATATCTGGCCGCGAGATGCCAGAACAGCCCCAGTGCCTGGCGGAGCTGTAGTGATACATCCGCGATGGATCATAATGTCTCGCCTGGGTTGTGTCATGCTCCCTGGTTACAGGATGACGGGAAGGGGAAAGTTACCGTTAGAATTCTCTCTCTCTCTGGTGAGCAGAAAGATGCATTTAGTTTCCCAGTGTCCATAATTGCTGAGCAAGCTCTAGGATGTGTCTTGCAGCCAACAATTCTGATTCAGTGCTTGTGATTTATTATAGTCTGGGGATCCAGACTGGTGCATTATTTTTGAGCAATTGCCCTCCAAGAAAGTGAGGGATGCACTTATGTAGAGATTCCCAAACGGCAGCTTCCACCTCCAGCGTCTGGCTGCCTCAGACTAATTAAAACAAATGCTGCAAAATATGGGTCTGCCTTTGTGAGGCAGCCTCCGTGCGCTGCTGCAGTAGTTCAAATGGTCAATTAAAAGCTTGACTGAACAGATAGGACGTGCACTGCACCCGTGAGCTGCCAAACCCAGGCTTTGGCAGGGGAATTGCCCGGGGAAGCGGGCGCCAAAAGCACCCAGACATTCTCAGCAGAAGGGCCATTCGCCAGGCCTGGAGAGTCAGGAACCAATAGCAAAAGCCACCCAGCTGTGGCAACAACCAAGAGATGTGTGTGAGCAGAGGTTTTCTCCCAGATCATTGGGCCCCAGTAAGTTGGAAGTAAGTGATGGGATGTTAGATGGGGTGGGATCTGAGTTACTACAGAGAATTCTTTCCTGGGTGTCTGGCTGGTGAGTCTTGCCCAAATGCTCAAGGTTTAGCTGATCGCCATATTTGGGGTCGGGAAGGAATTTTCCTCCAGAGCAGATTGGGGGTTTTTCACCTTCCTCTGCAGCCTGGGGCACAGGTCACTTGCTGGAGGATTCTCTGCACCTTGAAGTCTTTAAACCATGAGTTGAGGATTCAGTAGCTCAGACATAGGTTAGGGGTTTATTACAGGAGTGGGTGGGTGAGATTCTGCGGCCTGCGTTGTGCAGGAGGTCAGACTAGACGATCATGATGGTCCCTTCTGACCTTAAACGCTATGAGTCTAAGAAGGGTGATGCACCTTGATAACAGCAACTTTCAGACAGTGGGTTCCATTTTGGCCCAAGATTCTCTGCAAGAGCTGAGTTAGCGGCAGGATGCTTTATGCTTCCTAAGTTATTTATTGTCCTCTGCTACTGGGAACGGACCGTTGTAGGATTGGTTTAATTTAAAGAAGGCGTTGTGCTAAATCTTTGGGATCAGCAATATTTTCTTTGTCTCCCTTCCTGCTTGTGGGATGTGCCGACAATGAGAGATCATGTGTTAGCTGAACTGAAATCTCCGGCCTTTCTTGTTTTCATTTCAGAAGCTCTTCTTGAACAGGCCATGATTGGCCCATCACCCAACCCACTGATCTTGTCCTATCTGAAATATGCAATCAGTTCCCAGGTAACAACCTCCGTAGCACTTCCCCTTTTCAAAGTGCCTCACAGACACTGAGGAATTACCCTTCCCAACCCCGAGTTGGGGGACTTGTTGCTCCTGGGAAACCAAGGTTCAGAAGATAAGTGACTTGCCTAGATCCACAGAGGGAGTCGGTGTGTGAGCCAGGATTGGAATTCAGAATTTCCTGTCTCCCAGTGTGGTACTCAATCATGCTTCTCTCCTCCGCAAGGAGATAGTGGCGGAGTGTCCCCCTGATCAGTACGTGCCAAAGCAACGAAGCTTCTGATGGTGGCCTGTGCATACAGGCTGGCATAGAGATCCCTTGCCCTCTAGACAGTGCCTCAGCTGCCAGACACTTGCTTTCCTTAGCTTGTTATTTAAAATTGTAGTTTAATGTGAAGTTTGTGTAAAGCAAATCAGTGATCACCTAAAAATGTCTCTTTAAATTTGTGCTGGGTCACTGCCAAAGCCCCTTTTTAAGAGACAAGTTGCGCAGCTGTAAAATGACCTCATTATTCCTTGGCAACAGCAATTGCATTTTAAAATGTTAGCTAATAACTTTCTTGCTCTCTCTTTTTTGTTCCTAGATGGTGTCTTATTCCACCGTCCTGACGGCCATCAGTAAGGTAGATCTTGACGGATGCTGTCTTTCATTTTACCTACAATCTATGCATCCATTTCTGTCCTACTAACTCCTACCAGATATAGGTCAAGCGGAAAATGACATCCTTTGCTGAGTCAGCAATGATCAGATGGCACAAACCAAAGAGATTACATTTCTATGTCCCTGCTATGTGGAACAGGCTGTTCACCATCAATGGAAAGAGACCACTTTGCCTTTCCTTTGGGAAACTGCGCGCAGTTCCTTGCGAGACAAGTTTAAAAGCCTAATCCATCTACCATGTGGGTACGACACATTTAAAACCACATGCTGGCACATCCTTTTCACAGCAGTCGACAACTCCAGCAATGGTGGCGTTAATACTTAAAGCCAGCAACATTGGGCCGCTGTCGGAAGACAGGATGCTGGGCTAGACGGACCATTGGCCTGACCCAGTCTGGCCGCTCTTACTGGGCAATGAACCGTTCTGAAAATCTGTCCATGGAGACCTTGTGTTTTAGTGACGGAGGGAAATGCACTCCCAGCACAGGGTGCTATGGGTAAAAAGTGGTTCATATGAAAGAATGCTAGTGGTTGCTAGAGTAAGTTACCTGATCAGTGTTCCTCAGCCTTTTAAGGTGGGGAGCCCTTGTTCTCAGTCAGAAATTTTTCACAAGCCCTTATGTTTACTATAGAAATAAAGGGAATAAAGGTTTGATGATGATAATGCTTTAATATTTATGTGTGAGAGTTGAGAGGTTAGGTTGTGGGGAGGGATAGCTCAGTGGTTTGAGCATTGGCCTGCTAAACCCAGGGTTGTGAGTTTAATCCTCAAGAGGGCCACTTAGGGATCTGGGGCAAAATCAGTACTTGGTCCTGCTAGTGAAGGCAGGGGGCTGGACTCGATGACCTTTCGGGGTCCCTTCCAGTTCTATGAGATAGGTCTATCTCCATATATTCTAAGGTTGACAGAGATCACGTGAAGGGTAAGAACATGTGGGCAGTGGGGGAGTGAGATTTTCTTTGCTTTAGATTGTAATAAAACTTCCAACCCTTGGTGGCCCCTGACTGCCTTTCATGATCCCCTCCCGGCAGGTCGCGACCCACCAGTTGAGAAACATTGACCTAGAATCATAGAAATGTAGGACTAGAAAGATCTTGATGGGTCATCAAGTCCAGGCCCCTGTACTGAGGCAGGACTATGTATTCTCTAGACCATCCCTGGCGGGCGTTTGTCTAACCCAGTGATACTCAGACAAGGCTCGTGAGCCGCAAGTGGCTATTTAATGTGTCTCCTGCGGCTCTTTGCAGCACATGATATTAAAACACTGTGTGATTTAATTATTAACCAATCAGGAGGCTTTTACTGTGTTGTTAACCAATTAAGTTATCAACTTGCACTAAGTTATTAACTTATTTGCTATGAGAATAATGTATATAAATATTTCCCCGGTCCTACTGTTTACATCGGAATAGTACTATAGTAAATGAGACAATGAATTCACATGATTGTGGGTCTTCTAGGTAATGTTGATCACTAATTTGGCTGATGAACCACTGAGATTCACTGCTCTAACCTGTTTTTAAAAATCTCCTATGATGGAGATTCCACAACCTCCCTAAGTAATTTGTTCCAGTGCTTAACCACCCTGACAGGAAGTTTTTCCTAATGTCCAACCTAAACCTCCCTTGCTGCAATTTAAGCCCGGTACTTCTTGTCCTGTCCTTAGTGGAGAAGGACAATTTATCACCCTCCTTTTTATAACACCCTTTTACGTACTTGAAAACTGTTATCATGTTTCCCTTCAGTCTTTGCTTCTCCAGACTAAACAAACCCATTTATTTCACTCTTCCATCGTAGGTCATGTTTTCTAGACCTTTAATCATTTTTTGTTGCTCGCCTCTGGACTTTCTCCAATTTGTCCACATCTTTCTTGAAGCGCGGTGCCCAGAACTGTCTCATCGGTGCTGAGCAGAGTGGTAGAATTACTTTGTGTCTTGCCTACACCATTCCTGTTAATACATCCTTCATTTCTGACTAGCTGTGAACTAGCTGCCAATACAAACTCTTGGCTGGGAGCCCTGTCCTATCCCAGAGTGGGACGCAGACTATCTTTTAATGTTTCTGTTTAAAAACTGAAATCTGGATTCAATGTGCCTGGTTTCAAGATCCCCTTGTATTCCTGTGTTGTAGTTCGATGACTTCTCCCGAGAGCTCTGCGTCCAGTCCCTGTTGGAGATCATGGATATGTTGTGTGATCGGCTCAGGTACCATGCTGCTGTTCTGTTCCATCGTGCTCTCTTCTGAAGGGCTGTGTGATGACGCTGTGGGAGGAGTTGTTCTAATGCCCCTCAAAGGCAAAGATCCATAACACTGACGAGCCAGGAGTAGTGGATATGTGGGACAGCGGTTCCCAAACTGTGGGTCGCACCCCCAAATGGGGTCGTGCCATCAGCCAGTGGGGTCGCAGTGATCCCTAGTGGACGGAGGATGGCACTTGGTGACCTCGCATGTATGATGCATGCGAAGTCACGATGCATGGAGGACGCCATTTTGTTCTACAAAGTAGCATCCTCTGCACAGCATGACCTCACATGCACCATATGTATGAGGTCACGCTGCATGGGGGACGCCATTTTGTAGAGCAAAATGGCATCGTCCATGCAATGTGACCTCACCTGTGGTGTGTGCGAGGTCACGCTCTGCGGAGGATGCCATTTTGCCCTTGAAAATGACGTCATCCTGCTGTCTGGGGTCCCAGGAGGAAGTGGTTCGTTACAATGGGGTCATGCCAAACAAAAGTTTGGCAGCCCGTGGTGTAGGATCTGGGCAGGTCACTTCTCTCAGCTCTGCCTGTGCACCTTGATTGGCAGCCCTCCTGCTAGTCTAGTCCTGGACGCCCCACACAGCTGCGCTAAACACAGGGCATATAGGAATTGCCAGAGTGGCCTGTCCAGGCCAGTGTCCTGTTGCTGCCCATGGCCAGTGCCTGCTTTATAGGAAGGTACAAGAAACCCTGCATCTGGCATTATGGGGTAACCTGCGTCCATGGAAAGATTTCTTCCTCAGCCCCAGTAGTTAGAGGTAGGCTTAAACCGTCAATGGGAGGGATGATATCCCTGCTAATGCATCTCAGTCCTCACCTGCGGCACCTCCTGCTCCATGGTCCTGGGCTGTGCACACCCAGCACTGCCAATGCACCTCACTGTTGCAGCCCTTCCTACTTCTGTCTTTGAACACAGCTGGCCATTCTTGCAACCTTGAGCATTTGCGTTTTGCTAGTCAGTAGGCGTTTGCTGTGACGCTGCTGAGACTGTGTCCAGAGAGCGAGCGAGGGGCTGATGTTCTGTCGATGATTCGGGGCATTAAACCGTTTCTCTCAAACCCAGAATGCTTGTAGTTTACCTTAAAACCCAACTAAACCTGTTTAAAGGCATCAACGATATTGCTGAGGTTAGTCTGTGCAGGGGAGTGAATAGATGGGGTAGGAAAGCAGAAATAGCTGCTCTTATATTTCATGAAGCAGAATTGCAACAATTAATATTAATTTGTCACCAACTGTTGACAAGGAGCTGCCGCTGGCCAAATACAAAGCTGGCCGCTTCATCCAGTCCCCGGTTAATTTGATCCTCCATTTAATTAGATCCAAACCTCTGATTTGTGCTCCAGAAGGAGAACTCCCACCCCATAGTTTGTTGATCAATGCTGATCACTTTTGGCAAGATAATTCAATTGGGGGCTTAGAAAAGTATCCCTTTAATTAAAAGACCGGAGAGGCCAGGAACACCCCGAGATGGTGAGATTTTTCAGCCTACTGGAGGTTATAAGCGTGACAAAGTGCTTTGTGCGAGTCGAGGAGGGAAAAACAGTCAACAGGTGGATGAAATTCAGCCACATGAATAGGAGGAAGGATGGTCCAGTGGTTAAGGTGCAGAGCTTGGGGTCAATTCCCCAGCTCCCTGTGTGACCTTGAGCATCTCCCTTTGGGTGTGTCTACACTAGAAACGCTGCAGCAGCACCCCTGTGGCACTGTAGTGCAGACCCTTCCTCCACTAACTGAAGGGGTTCTTCCCTCACTGTAGTAAATCCAGCTCTCCGAGAGGTGGTAGCTAGGTTGACAGATGGATTCGTCCATGGACCTAGCGGTGTCTACACCAGAGCTTAGGTCAGTGTAAGTACGTTGCACAGGGGGTGGTTTTCTCACAGCCCTGCGGGATGTAGTTAAGCTGACCTCGCTCTGTAGGATTGTTAGCTGTTTGGATGCTGCAGTGGTGGGGGAGCCTGGCTAGCTGGAATAAGGGGAAGGTCCCATCATGAGACATTCAAACCTACTCTTTTCTTCTGCCCACCTCTCTCAGCTGCCATGGCAAAGCGGAGGAGTGCATTGGCCTATGCCGGGCCCTGATGAGCGCCCTCAACTGGATGCTGCGCTGCGCGGCCTTCTATACGGAGAAGTTCAAAGAGATGCTGGACCAGGCGGCTGCTGAGAACCAGCTGAAAATGTGCCTGGAGCGGCTGGAGAAGATCCTGGGGAGCGCCAAAAACCGGGCCCTGATTCACATCGGCAAGCTGGAAGAGACGTGTATGTCGCTGGGCCATTACCGGTGTCGCTCCGTCCGTCCCACCCCCTCACCTTGTCTTGTCTTGCTGGTGTCTCTGCCATGGCCAGACCTGAACTCCGGAGCTTCCCTCCCCTTGACTCTCTCGCTGCCATCCCCTGGGGGATGGTCTTCCACTCCTCCTCTCCTTTCCCCCGCTCAGCCAAGCCCTGCCATCACTGCTCCCGTAGCCTTCTTTGTCCCTGCTGCTCCAACACCTGTTCCTCTGCTGTCTCAATCGCTGTAGCCACCTGCTCCCTGACATGGCACCCGTGCTGCCTGCCCTCTGGTCCCCGCCGCCCCGGAAGAGGAGTCGGCTTAGCATGAAGGCTGGGGGAGCTAATGGCTGCTGCAGACTCGCTCCCTTGTGGTAGGGCTTTCCCCAGCACACCTGGAGAGGTGCTGTGCAAAGCCGAGCGGTGTCCCAGAGCAACTCTGAGGCAGAACAGATCTCGGCTGCGATTCCCACAGGCGCCTGTGGAAGTCGGGCACCTCGTTCCCAATGAAATCCAATGGGATTTGGCTGCCTACTCCCTTGAGCTCCTAGGCAAGTCCCAGCCCTTGCCAGGACCTCTCCGCTGTACAGACCTGCTGGGACTCTCAGATACTCCCTGGGATCCCCGCATTGAAAATCTTACGTTTCCCGCCCCCCCTTTTCCTTCCAGCTTCGTGGAGCACCATAGAGCAGTCGCTGATCAAACTGGGGGAGAATCTGAGCAGCCTCAGCCACCCCCAGCTGCGCAGCCAGGCAGACGAGTGCATTTCCCTGATCAAGAGGTAGCCCCACTGTTTTGCCTTCCGGGCGCTTGGGGTGACAAGTTGGGGGCGGGTGGGGCGGGGGATCCATGCACCTGCTCTGCCTGTTGGCTGGGACAGCAAGGGTAGCTGTGGGAGCAGCATTGGGGATGAGCGGGCGGCTCACGTTGACGCATCCCAAGAGGGCTCCCGGCTGATGCCTGTGGACTCTGCTCTCGCCCTTGTTTGCGTCCCTGCTCCTCTGCTGCTGGCCAGAAGAAGCCCAAGAGGTCAGAGAGCCTCATGCTCCTCCCGGGCGTCTCCTGTGCCCATTGTACAGCCTGTCCTGCCCCTGAGTCAATGGAGGGGTTGGGAGCTGGCAGCGGGGAGGGAGGATGCCGGGCTAGGTGGAACTCAGTTGCGTCGCCGGCTGGAAGCCCCATTCATGGTACCCCCTCAGCAGCCCCTCCCCCTTTAACTCTCCGGCCTTGTCTACATGGGAACATGGCAGGAATAGCGATTCTGGAATAAGGCCCACGTGGATTCTGTTCTGTACTAACAGTGTCCATGCAGGGAGCTAGCCAGAGTCTTTAAACTCTCACCCGACCTTATTTCGGACTCACTTCCCCATGTGGACAAGCCCAGCGCCCAGGGTGTTAAACACCAATGACCTAGCCAGTGCCCAAAGGTTCATCTGTCAAACCAGAGAAGAGTCTAAGGGCCGTCCCCTGTCCTGACCCAGACGTGGCAGCAGCATAGGGGAGGGTTCAAACCCAATGACCTTCAGCTCTGGCAGGTGTAGGGTGTCCCCCACGATCACTCGAGCCCCCTGCCCGATTACCACTGTTCTTCTTTGGCAGCATACCCACCATGCTCTCAGCCCACTCCGAGCAGCTGAACAAAACCGGCTTCCCCACCGTGCATGCCGTGGTGCTGCTGGAAGGAACCATGAACCTCACGGGAGAGACCCAGCCTCTCGTGGAACAGCTGATGATGGTGAAGCGGATGCAGGTACAGCGAAGGAGCAGCAGCTCGTTTCCTCCCTGTCCTGGGTGAATCCTGACTCAGAGAGGCAGCGTGGCCGAGGGGGACTGGAAGCCGGGCCTCGTGAGCTCTAATCCCAGCTGTGGTGCTGAATCTGTCTGGCCTTGGCAGGCACTTCTCGTCTTGCACCAGAGGGGGTGAGGCTGAGGCTGGCCCCTGATCTCGCACAGAAATGCAGGGAAGTACGACTCCCTCCAAATCCAGTTGTGCGTCACCCCCATTAGTGCCGGGTGGGTCTCTGCCCTACCCTCGTGGCTGGTCCGTGTAGGAGTCTGCTTGTGCCTCTGGTGAATGGAGTTACTCCTCCAGCTCAAGCAGCAGAGGCACCTGCTTTTAAATCAAGAGGCTCCAGGTTCGATCCCCGCTGACGACCCACGCAGTAGGGTGTGTGTATGGGGTGGGGGGTGGAGTGGGTGGCATACCTTAGACTCTCTGGGTCTGAGATCTGTTCCATCCCACTTGTAGCGCATTCCTTCACCGCTTTTTGTGCTGGAGATCTGGAAAGCCTGCTTCGTGGGCCTGATCGAGTCCCCGGAGGGGACGGAGGAGCTGAAATGGACGGCCTTCACCTTCCTTAAGGTAACCCCTTGTCCTGCATCCCGCCCCTGCTGAGAACCCAGAGTCTGCCACTGCCTGGCTCCTCCGGAACCCTGCTGAGCGCCAAAACCTGGCGCAGCAATTCTCTCTCCTCTCCCACTGCGTCCCCCCGGGGACCCTTTTCATGCCCCAGCTGTACACAGCATGTTAAATCGCAGGCTCGGAGGCTGAGCCCCCAGGCAGCAGCCCTTTACACAAGCCACCAAACATTGATTTGTCGGGCTTATTTTAGTTTTGCAAAACAGCTTTCATCTCACTTTGTTCCTGGCTGTGGGGCGCGGTTGGTCTTGGCTTAATGGAGAACCTGCGCCCTTGTGGGACATGACATCGGCTTGACTTGATCCAGCTGTATGCAGAGATGCCCTGATCTTATATGTCAGCCGAGAGCTGGCTCAGCAACGTGGCGATGATCCCAAGGTTCAAATCTCAGTAGCTTCTCTGCCTCCTCCCCCCCATGCCTCATGCGTTTCTCCTCAGAGCTTTTGGTCCCAGTGTGCAATGTGGGGATGGTGGTTAACGCGCATGATTGAGAGCCAGGAGACCTGGGTTCTGTTCTTAGCACTGCCATGTTGCTTTGGCCATGCCCGCCTCAGTTTCCCCAGCTGTAAAGCAGGGGTGATCGCCTTCCAGGAAGGCTATGCTTGCAGAATGCCTTCGAAATGCTAAGTGACTGTCTGGTTTAGATCAGAGGGGGAAGTAAGTGTTATGCTAAGCCCTCGGTGCTGTTGCTTTTTCGCATTCCTCCTTTGTCCTTGGCAGACGGAAAGGTTATGTGTTCAGCTTCTTTCTTCCCCCCTCCCCAATGTAAACAGCAGCAGATGGCCCTGGATCCCCTGTCCCAGCTCTTGTCCGCTCTTTGTAAAAAAAAAAAAAAAAAAAAAAAAAGGACGGGGGATAGGAACTGGTTCCCCAGAACAAGCTCAACACGTTACAGCTTCGTATTCCTCCATCTCGTCCCCTGTAATCTCTGCTGGGACTGACAGGTGTGAAGGGAATCGGGGACCTCGTGGAAATGAACAGATGCTCCTGCTTCAGGGCCGAAGCCCGCTCTGAGTGATGGGGAGGTGGGTTAGGAAGAAACTGTGACGCTTCCCTTTTGTGCGGGCGATCCCATAAATGTCCACTAGGGGGCTTCCCTCCCACGTTCCTTGGGACCAGATGGTCCCAGGGCGTTGACTAGATGGATCTGTGGGGCAGCTCTTAGGGGGGGTTCCTCTAGGTTGGGTGTCTTCTGCCATGACTCCTGAGTGGGAGCCATGTGTCGTGCTGCATGAGCCTGATTCTCTGCACCCGGGATCTCTTGGGCTAGATCTGAATGTTTGAAACAACTGTTTCTTTCAGATCCCTCAGGTTCTGGTTAAACTAAAGAAATACCCCCAGGGAGAGAAGGTGAGTTGCTGTGACTGTTCGTATTTAGTATGGATCATTTACAGTGCAGTAGCGTGTGTGTGTACACAATGCGCACACACACAGATCATGTTTGTAATGGAGGTGCCCAGGGACCAGATGAGATGAAGGCCCTATTGTGCTAGGCGCTGTACAATCCCAGAGTAGCGGACAGTCACTTCCCCAAAGAGTTTACGGTCTAATAGCCTGGGAGGTCACGTGCTTTGTAACTTGTGTTGTCTGAGCTTGTACACACCAGGGGCTCCTTGCATCCCTCCCCCAACTCCTGAGTGCCACCCTCCTACCTACCTCTATTTCAGGGACTCTCTGAAACTCGGCCCCTCTGCCTGGGGTTGTGTGTGCCTCCCATACCAGGGTCCTCCTTCCCCCTCCGCCTTAGCAGGGGCTCTGTATAAACCCTCACCCCTCCCAGCCAGTTTGGGGCCCTGTTGTTCTAGACACTGTGCAAATATAGACCTTGCTCCCTCAGAGACATAGGCCCGTGCTCAGTTTTGCACCAGGAACGATCTGATTGGTCAGCAGGACCCCTCGTGTCCGTAACCATAAGTCTCGGCAACATTGGGGCCATGTGGCCAAGGGCAGTCCCTGCCCCCAGGAGCTTACAGGCTAAAAGCCGAGACGTCACCAGGGGAGGAGACACCTCCTGGCCTCAGGGGTGCGATGGGAGGATGGGGTCCCGCTGTAATAGCTGGTCTAGGCTGACACACGGTGTGGGAAGGTTTATAGCCAGTGGTCACAGGTCGTCCCTGCTGGGCTGCGCTACCCCAGCGCTCTTTTACTATCGCTGTGGGTGATTTTGTTTCGAGGGGTGGGAACTCCACAATAAAACACCAGCCCAGCCCGTTCCTGAGAATCTCCCCCCTCTCCTTGCTGAGCAGTGGATGTCAGCTTGTAATGCCCGATCGGAGGGCGGGGCCTGACTTTCATGGCAAGCGTCTGCAGCTCCCGTTGGTGCTGAGGGTTGTGTTCCTGCAGTGCTGTGACCGCAGTGAGAGCCGGCACCTCTGAATAGCAGACTCTGGCTGCCCAGCCTTCCCCTTGTCCTGGAAGCACGATAGGATAATCCGTCCCTTTGCTAACGTCACACTGACCGGCCAACACTCTGTTGGGCCACCAGTGTGAAGTTGTGCAGAGTTATTCAGCTGATGGGGAAGAATCGAGCCCAGTTTCTAAGTGGCTTTGTTGCTTGAGCTGAAAGAATCTCATGTACCTTGTGAAGCGAGGTCTGATCGAGCGCTTGCCTCTTGTGTGGCTGCAGGATTTCACCGAGGACGTGAATTGTGCCTTTGAGTTCCTGCTGAAACTCACCCCTCTGCTGGACAAAGCTGATCAGCGATGCAAGTGAGTCCTCCTCCCTCCTGTGTCTGCGCCTGACCTCGGAGCACCCAGGGGACAGGGCCTAAGCATGTGGAAAGGCCCGGCTGTTGTATGCCATGTGCAGGGTCTTTCCTCCGCCTCACTGCCGTGGGAATGGCTGGATTCCGTTGAGAACCATTGGGCTGCACACAGAACCATGGGGACAGCACGTCCCTCTTCCTGGAGGAGCCCCACAGCCCCGAATGGGTAAAACTGGCCTGTGTCCTGGGCTTAACACCTAGTAGAAAACTTGGATCCAATTTTACTTTTAATCCCTGGTTTCTGAGCACCTGGATCTGTGGCATAACGCCCAGCCCAGCCTTCAGTGCCTGGTTACAGCATCCTGGCTTTGCTCTTCGCCGTTGAGGCGGTATTGAACCACTGCCGGCACGTTTCCCGCTGGCTGTTCCTGAGGCTGGCGTACAGTCTGGAGGGCAGATTTTCTCTCCCCAAGTTTCCCGTGCCTCATTTCCCCTCCTAACAGCTGAGTCCCATGTTCATAACGCTCTCCGCTTCCGAGGCACCTTACAAACAAACAAGCTGGCAGGCCCCTCTGTGAGGTGGGTAAATATTGTTAGCCCCGTTCTGACAGAACTAATGTGCCCAGTGGTACAGTGGCCTGATAATGCCAAAGAGAGAGAACTCAGTTCTGAGCCCGTCTCTTGTCTGAGTTACTAGGCTCCCAACATCTGCCTAAACGTGGGGCTGGAACCCCAGAGTCCTGACCCCGCACTTCACAATGCCGTCTCCTTTGCTTTGGTCAGACGCATGAAAGCTCTGGCCTCTCTGAAGTAGCTGCTTTCCCGCTCCCACCCTAACGTGGGTCAGTGAGCGTGTGTGTGTGTGATTCCTTGTGCCCTTAGCTCCATCTCTCTCAATTCCAGCTGTGACTGTACCAGTCTGCTCCTGCAGGAGTGTAGCAAGCAGGGACTGCTGTCTGAGGCCCACATGACCAACCTGGTCGCCAAACGGTAGGTCCCCAGCTCTGCTGCCTTGGGAGCTCCCCTGTGAAATTCCTGCACATTGATAGCAGCTGGGTCTTGCTGCCATCCTGTCCCCCCGGGAATCACTTCTGGGGGCTCTGAGTGTCTTTATTCCGCTGTGAGGAAGTTAACGGGACAGCTTGGATCTAACCAGCCATCAAAACCCTAAAGAAAGAGCCAGTGAGACGGGGGCTAAAAGATTCTAGGTGTCCCAGCTTGAATAGAAAGGGCTTTGCTGGACTCTGCTGAGCACACTATGGGGGCTGGGAGGGAAGGGGGCCTTGTTGACCCAGGGAACTGCCTCCTTGGCTCAGATCTGCTGGTCTGGCTGGCCACAGGCTCCCTACGTGGGGAGGGGCGTGGGTGCTGCATTCCCGCGGGCTGTATTGACCCTGACCCTCTTGGTGTAGATGGCACTCTTGGAGAAGGGAGTGGGGGATCGCATTGTTTGGAAAGCAGGGGGAAGAGGGGGCTCCTCCTCTCTGATTCCCTCATCTCCATGCATATCCCCTCCCACCCCCCCAGGACGGCCGACCGGGAGCATGCGCCACGCTTGAAATCGGCAGAGAATGCCAACATCCAGCCCAACCCGGGGCTCATCCTGAGAGCCGAGCCCACTGTCACCAACATCCTCAAGGTAACTTCCCCAGTGCCCCCTGTCCCAGACCGCTGC
Source organism: Terrapene triunguis (assembly GCF_002925995.2). NCBI lineage: Eukaryota > Metazoa > Chordata > Testudines > Emydidae > Terrapene > Terrapene triunguis. Next base: position 2,946,797 of record NW_020664544.1, read on the forward strand.
TGGGACCCTTGATCGCTCGTGAGCGGCTGTAATGCTCCAGGTTCTCTCCCAGTGCTGGGGGAAAGGCGGCACCTCTAGCCAGCCTTGGGGGCAGGCTCACTGGGGGCGGCTGGCCGCCAGCAGCCCTATGCCGCGCCATTGGGATCGACCGCTGTCCTGTTCCACTCTAGTGGCGGTAAGAGTCAGAGGGGCTGTTCCCCATGCCAAGCCATTCCTTTAACTGCGTCTGGTAGCAGTGATCTTATGCAGCATGTGAAAGCATTGGGCTGTAACAGCATGACTCAGGCCTTTGCAGGCAGAGAACTCTGTGACCGTCCTGCTCCCAGCTCCTTTCTCTCTGGATAACACGCACACAGCTCATGCAGGCGGATGCAGTCTTTCCCTGCATTGTTATGGCCACCACGCTCCCCAAGAGCGCGTAGGAGCCCAAGCTTCGGAATCAGCAAATACATTTTGTTCCACAGGTCCCTCTTGAGCTGCAGCAGGTGGTGGATTATGGGTAATTACAGCTGTCCTTGGGTGGTGGCTGAGCAATGCTAGAGCGCTGTCTGGCAGGTCTGATCCCTCTCTCATTTTCTCATGTAGACCAGAACCACATGGCTTCTGATGATGACTGACTTGCATATGGTGTTACCGACAGCCAATCAGAGAGCTCCAGTCGTGCCCAGAGTTCTACAGCCGCTTTATAATACTGTTTAAAACTGCTTTGTTCCCCGCCCCCCCTGTTTTCACTAGACCATGGATGCAGATCACTCCAAATCCCCCGAGGGGCTACTCGGTGTCTTGGGCCACATGCTCTCTGGGAAGAGCCTGGATCTGCTGTTGGCAGCTGCGGCAGCGACGGGGAAGCTGAAATCTTTTGCTCGGAAGTTCATCAAGTGAGTGACTCCAGAGAGACTGTCTGTGCTGGGTTATCACTGGGCGCAGGGTGCCAGGGCAGCCGTGTAGCATGTTTGTGCCTCAGACCTCCCACCTCTGAGCAAAATGAGGGAAGCTGGTGGCCGCAAACATGCAGGAGATACGACGAGGCTGGATCAATCTGGTTTGTGTGTCCTCTCACGTGATGGATGCAGCGACGCAGCCGGCTTTGGCCACGCATCGGCCTCGGCTGGCAGTGGGAGCTGTACTTCAAAGCGCCCTGTGGTGCTTTGAGAACGTGTCTTTAATCGGTGCTTTTCAGCAATCCCTAGATGGGTCTGCGGATGTTCAGAGCTCAGATCGTTATGCGGGGGGTTTGTTAGCCTCCTGTGCTGGAAACATACCACCCTGGCACAAAATCCACCTGCCCCTGCCACGATATCGAAAACAAACAATCCCTTGCTGTCCCCAGGCGGGCAGGGGAAAAGCTGTGCTGTTGGATGGTGCATTAAAAATAACGAGCTAGAATTGTGGGGTTGCACTCGTTTACTTTAAAACCAGCTGATGTGGGAGTGCACGTGCTAAGCCAAATTGAGGCAGCTGGGCCCAGTGGGCAGGGCATACACTTGGAGTCAGGACTCCTGGGTTCTATTCCCAGCTTTGCCATGGACTTGCTGTGCAACTTTGGGTAAGTCCTTTCCCCTCTCCGTGCCTCAGTTTCCCCTCCATCCCTTAGGTTATGTCTACATTACAAAATTCTGCCAGGGTAGCTACATCAGTCAGGGATGTGATCCCTGAGCCGCCTAGCTGTGCCAGCAGGAGCCCCTAAGTGTAGACGCAGCTTTACTGACAACGCTGCGCTTTTACCGATATCGCCTGTTTCGTTTGTGTGGGGCGCTTTTACTGTACCAGGAAAGCGCAGCTTTAACTGCGTCCACACTAGCTGTGCTTTCCTGGTGTGTATATACTGGTGTTCCTGGAGCAGCAAAGCGCTCCTAATGTAGACAAGGGCTTAGTCTATTTAGCTGGCGAGCTCTGGAGCAGAGGGATGCCCCTCACTAGTTTTCTGTGCAGCACCCAGCAAACTCCGAAGTGGGGTGTCCAAGCACTACAGTAATATACATAAGCAGGGCCTTTTCCTATTTTGACACGTTAAAGTCCTGCCTGTCAGCTGGACTCATTCTTGAGAATTGTTACTATCGTCAGACCAGTCTTGGGCAGAACCCAGGCTGGGGGTTTGGAGTTATTTTTACTTTGCACACGTTCAAAACTTCAAACCACTCAAGCATATGAAAAGAGAGTGCGAACCAAAGAGCCAATGCAGCTGGGGCGTGATAGTGGGTCAGGCTGATGTGGGGGTACCGGCTTCTTAGAACAGGTGTGCGTGTGCAGTGTGCCATCTCCTGTGTTAGCCTGGATTCCCCTGTTCAGTGCACCCAGGTCAGATGTGGCACGTGCTGTTCCTCGGCTAGGATTGATGGCTGGAGCAGCAGCGGCTAGAGGCCCCAGCCGAGATCAGGGTGTGCTGCGTGCTGCACTGACACAGGGAGACAGTCCCGGATGCAGGGACTCCCAGGCTAACCAGACCGGGCAGACACCGGGTAGGGGAGAGCAAGGACCCTGGGCAGTGGAGGCCCCGGGAGATGAAGTGACGAGGGGACGCGTCGTTGAGCTGGGAACTGAAACCAGACCTACAGAGTCCCAGCCCAGCGTCTGGTCTCCTTCCCCTTCCATCTTTGGACAGGGCCTGCGCCATGGGGCCAGCAGAGAAAGGAGCCGGTGGGAACTGGGAGGCTGGTGCTGGTTGGGGAGAGGGTCCCAGCTGGGCCTGAGCTGCCGTGGAGGGTTGGCGGGGGGCAGCGTGCGTGGGCAGCCTGCCCTGCTCTGGGGGGAAAGAGGTTTCAGTTTCACCAGCCACAGAGACCGAACCCACGGCTACGGCGCCTCATTGCTTCTTTCTCCGCCTCTCTTCAGGCTGAATGAATTTACCAAGCACATCAGCGGAGAAGGCTGTAAGTGTGACATGGCAGCTTGAACGGTAGAGCCCCTTACTGCTGAGTGTGGAGGAGCCATGCCCGGGCCCTTTCAGAGAGCACCCCGGTCTGGCAGGGTTAACGCCGTGGGGTAACAGTAGCGAGCACTGTCCCAGCCGGGGGCTGCCTGCACAAGGGGGCATTGATTCGCTCTGGCTGGGTGCAGGGCTCACTGGGGTTTCTTATCCTCTCTAGTAGCACATGTGCATTACCCTGCAGCCCGCGCAGCTCGTCCCCCGCTCAGTCGCAGGTCAGGGGGCTCTGTGCTGGGGGGGCGGGGAGATGAGTCCCCCTTTCCTCCCCCTGAGGGGGGAGGGGGAAATTGGCCTGCTGCCAGTGCCCCTTAGCCCCTCCCTCTTTGGAAGGGATGATGTCTGAGCACAGGACCCAAGATAAGGATTCTGAATATATTTGCATGTGATTAAACTTGTGAAATGCTCTGACCTTCCATTGGCTGGAGGGAAGGCTTAGCTCCAGGCTCGGTGCAGCAGGTTCTCGGCTTAGGATGTGGGGTGGGGGTTAGTGAAAGTTCCCTGCCCTCAGGTGAGGCCGCTATGCAGGAGATCTGGGCGGTGTGAGCACTGCCCTGCTCTCCCTGCCAGTAGGAGCGCCGGGCGCCCCAGGAGAGGCAGCATGTGCCAGTGCAGTGGGGTGTGGGGGGGTCCCTCCATAGCATCCCACTGGGGCCTTGAGCTGGGCGAGCTGGGGTTGGAAAGCTCCGGTAACAACTTGATTTCTCCTCCACAGCCAAAGCTGCCTCCGTCAGGGCCCTGCTGTTCGACATTTCCTTCCTCATGCTGTGCCACGTCGCTCAAACCTACGGCTCTGAGGTAGGCTCCCCCCGTCCGTGCGGCTCTGCGGACTGGTGTCTCCAGGAAGCCTGAGCTCGTGCCATCTAGCTAGGAGATCCTGAATGAATAACATGAGCTCAGGCCACGCAGCGTGTGTGTAGCCCAGCCTAATGCACCGTGACTCTTGGTGTCCCTCTAGTGGCTGGGTCACGTAGAGGGTGCAGCTAACGGAGCTGGGTCTTTTCGTTTGGGCGGCAGAAGCTCCTGCTTTTGGATCCAAAGGTGGTGGGTTTGATCGCCGCAGACGGTGACCCGCTGGGGGTATCTGTGCAGAGATCATCTGGTCATTTATTTTCACCTGCTTCCTTTCAGTCTGGAAAAGAGTGGGCTGGGCTTGGAAAGAGCAAGAGTCCGGGAGCTGTGGGGACTCCCGTTCTACTCTCGTGTCAATGGATACATGAAATTAACTTCCAGCCAAACGTCTGTCAGTGGCTGCTGACTTCAGCTGCTAGCCAAGGGCCTGCTTGGTTTTTTCCTCTCCCCAGAAGCATTGAGCACCCAAGACTCCAATTGAAGTGAATGGCGGGTGCTCAGCACCTGTGAAAATCAGGTCAAAGGGCTGCCAGCTGGGTGCCCCCAAACTGAGGCCACCCCCATTATTGGGCATGACAGAATGGTTCATCTGCTGCAGGGGTGCCTGGCCGAGCTCCTGGGGCTGTGTCCTGCAGGGGTCAGATCAGATGATCATAGCCAGCCCTTTTCGCTTTGAAGCCTGTGAACCTGTGAAAATCAACGGCCGCTCCTAACTTTGGCTTAAGCTGCCCGTTCCTTCGCAGCTCTCACGTTCCTACTCCCCCTGCCGCTCGTGTCAGACCCACGAAGTGCGGCTGTTTGGCGTAACCTTGTAACATCACAGGAGTCGGAGATGGAAAAAACCATCCCCTCCCACTCCTGCTTTGTTTCCTAGAACTGGGTCCAGATTAACCTCTGGCGAGACAGGCTCAGGGATCCACGTCTCTTCCCATCTCTGAATCCTGTGTCCCCCTGCTTAGTTTTGATATTCAGGCAGAGATTAATATATAAAGATGCCCACCTGGGGGCGCTGTGCAACTACAGTTAACATTGTTGACGCTCATGAAAGAAGGTGCTAACGCTGGCTCAAGCTCCTTCACTTGTCCATGCCCATGTTCCTGTTGGATTCTGGGGGGGTCTGTTTCTCACCCATTTGCCCCCAGGGCCCCAGTTGGGTAAGGAAGCAGCATTGTCCTAGCCTGTATGAATACCATACAGACAGCTCTAGCAGTGAGCAGCTCCAGGGGTGGTTACGGGGAACTCTCTCTCCGCTATTAAACATGTTAACCTCTCTATCCTGGGCAAATTCCCATTCTCCCTTCCTTTTTCTAACTTACGGAGGATAAAGCTTAGGACAGGCGAGTCGGGACTCCTGGGTTCTGTTTCTGGTTGTGCTACTGACTCGCTCTGTGGCCTTGAAAAAGCCACTTCCCTGCTCTCTGCCTCAGTTTCCCAGTCTTTAATGCCCACCTCTCAGGAGCGTGGTGAGGATTAATTCACTAAGTTTGGAAGGTCCTGGTAGATCCCTGGGGGGAAGGGATAGAAAGGAACAAAGGATTGCTAGTAAACGCACCCTGCGACTTCAGCTGGCTTTGTTGTTAATTATTTCCCATCCTAAACCCTTGTGCAGCTTGGCTGGGTTCTGCTGAACAGCAATGGCGTGTCACCCCAGAGGCGGCTGCATTTTGGTGCTGCTTAAAGTAATCCTAAAAGGTCTCTCTCCGGGGGCTTGTGGGGCTTGCTTACTGTTTGTGATGTCTTGGAGAGCTAGGGAAGTGCGCAGTGATATTCCTGTAGACGCGGTAGGGAAATATGCAGGTATTCGTGGATCTCCGCAGCTCAGGAGCCAGCCGTACTCCACAATCCAACCCCGCTCCGTTGTGTCAGTGCACAATCCAGCCGGTAGCCCAGGCAGCAGCCTCCTGTACTCTGAACAGGGAAATTCACAGCCGTCTCCCCCCCTTGGAGAGTCTAAAAGCCGAACTGCCCCGGGGGGGGGGGAGGGCGGACTGCAGCCCCCTTACATCTGGGGCTCCCACAGGCCCCCCGTGACGGTACCATACAACTAATGAAGCGGCAGTGCCAAGGAAGGCAGTGCAGATGCGGTGCCTGTTGGGCTGCTTTTCCCGTGCCTACAACCTGGCAGTTCAGTCCTTTGGCGCATCGCACACGCTCATGAAGGGGGCGGATAGCTGGGCAAGGGAATTGGGTGGCTAGTGAAACAGCTCTTTGGGGGGGCGTGTCTCCTCCCTAGCCAGGTTTCTTTTGGTTTAACCTTGTGCTGTGGGTGGGTTCAGCTGGAGTCCCCGGCACTCGGCTGCATTGCAGCTGGTTTGCATTCTGGTATTTCCATGCTTTACTTGGCCTGCTGTGCAGCAGAGCCTGCTCCTTGTCGGCTCCTCCCACAGCCCTGCTTCCAAACGCGGGCTGTGGGGGCCTCGGGGAGGCTCCACACACCAGCAAACCAGAGGTGAGGAGGCCAGCCTGATGCAAACCTCCCAGCTCCTGCAAGCCCAGGATAATCCTTGGCTTCCTCGCTGCCGGGATTTCCTGTGCACAGGTGTGTTGGGGAAGTCCTTGCCCCAAACACTGCCAGGGACCTGGAGTGATTGGTTTGTAGGGAAGCAAGGGACGCACCCTAGGAGGGTTTGGGGCCACTCTGCACCTGAGGAGTTGGCCGGGCAAGAATCCCTGCTCGGGACAGATTCGCCAGGTCCCAGTGGCAGTCGTGTCCGCCTTCCAAAGAGCACTTTTTAGAGGCTGATGTAGGATCTGCTTCCACTCTGTCACTGAAATGCAGCCACCTCTGGAGTGGAATGTGCAGTCTGTGCACAACAGGAAGGGAAGGAGATTCCCTTGGGAGAGTGACCTTTCGAGGGCAGAGAGTAACTCACCTCATTGGACCTGGCCAGAACCACGGGGATTTGCCTTTCCATCAGGAACAGTCACCTGACATTAGCCACGATGGCCACTATGTGTTGCTGTTGCTTCAGCTGTGAGCTGTGTGTTGGCTGGGCTGCTCCGCGTTCTCTTAGGATGCCTTTGCTTGGGGCCTCTTTCCAGGTGATCCTCTCCGAGTCCAGCCCCACTGGGGAGGTGCCGTTCTTCGAGACCTGGATGCAGACCTGCATGCCGGAGGAGGGGAAAATCCTCAACCCAGATCATCCCTGCTTCCGGCCCGACTCGACCAAGGTGGAATCGCTGGTCGCTCTGCTGAACAGCTCCTCGGAAATGAAGCTGGTGTACGTAGCTCCCGTGTGTGTGGGGGGCGGGTGTGTGTGTGTGTGTGTTGGGGGGGACCCGACTCCCACCCATACTCCAGTCTGGGCTGGGCTAGATTCCCAACAGAGCAGTTTGCTTGAGCCCATTCCCCTCTCAAACAGCTACCAGAACCCAGCCTAGGCGGAGGGCCAGTGGCGTGGCTTGCCCGTGGGACCCATGCTGCTGCCAGTACTTGACTTGCCTCTTTGGGCTGCTGCGGTCATGGTGAGTGAGCGTTTAAAGGTATCCTGTGCCCCTGACCAGTTCTCCCTCCCCCTCCCGGCAGGCAAATGAAGTGGCACGAGGCATGTCTGAGCATCTCGGCGGCCATCCTGGAGATCCTCAATGCCTGGGAGAACGGAGTGCTCACCTTTGAGTCGATTCAGGTAGCTGCTGCGCTGGCTCGTCCCCGGGCACCTTGGGCGAGTCCTCCCCCGCTGGGGTAGAGCCGAGGCACAAACCTCCCTGGGCTGGTTGTTTCCAGAAGGGTTTGGTAAACAGGGACGTTGGTCTCTAGAACGGCCAATCCAGCATCTTTCACCAGCCTTCAGCTAAAACAAAAAAACCAGGCTTGGAATTTCACCGCTCACCATGTGTGTGATCTGCGTCTCACGCGCTCAGCGGTATCAGCCTTCACAATGCACGTGTCTAATGCCAGCAAAGTTGGATGCGGGTGTAAACTCTCGCTTAGGACCGAGTCCAAATCTCCCTTGTCCTGCATTGGGGGATCAGATTTTGCTCTTTGCTGGGAGCTCTCCTCACTGGGCATTTACACCCCCAGAGCTCGAAACTAACAAACATCCAGCCCTTTGGTAGGGGGAGACACACCCTGTGACCTGGGGCGAGGTGCTGCGCCTCTCTGTGCCTCGGTTTCCCCATCTGTATTGGGGGGATCTCGACGCTGACCCCGCTCCACTCTGTCAAGTGCTCTGCGGTCTGGGGAGAAAGATCACCGTAGAAACGCTGCGTATGACCGTTCGCTTTCAGCACTTGCCACCAAGGGGCTGGTCCAAGCTTTCCCCTGACTTCAGCGGGATTGGGCAAGGCCCTGGGGCTAGACCCACCCCCCTGAAACGGATGGAGTTACACCGGGGTGGATTTGGCTCTGTCACTTCAGGACCCCCCAGCGACACGAGATGGAGCGGTGTCTTTGGAACGGGGGCGGGGCTGCATTTGTGTCTGGTGCAGAACCTCAGCTGTCTGCCTGTGTCTCACCCTCAGAAAATCACGGATAACATCAAAGGGAAGGTGTGCAGCATGGCCGTGTGCACCATGGCCTGGCTGGTGGCCCACGTCCGCATGCTGGGCTTGGACGAGCGAGACAAGTCGCTGCAGATGATCCGGCAGCTGGCCACGTCCCTGCAAAGCGAGAACACACTGCAGTTCTACAACGAGCGGTGAGGAGGGAGGTCAAGTGGGGAAAGGCAGGACCCATGGGGCTGGGGCCTTGTCTCCGGCGGGGAGGGGGCTCTGTTACTAGAGGCATCTAATACTAGCTTGAGCAGAATTCTGACGAATAGACTGTAGGGAACGACCATGCACTGGTTGGGCGCATGGGGCTGGCTCCTCCTCCTCCTCCTCTCCAGCTGCTGCAGGCAAAGAAGCATCAGTGTTTTCCAAATGTTACTTGCCCCAGGGATGTTCCAGGGGAGGGAGATCTCGAGTGGCAGGGGAGGAGTCGAGCTGTCCTGGAGCCAGCCCCTCCGTTACAAGGTGAGCCATGCTATGGACGTTTGCCACCCTGGCTCAATTTCCTGCCTCTTGTAGCTTTAAATCTCAAACTGGACGTTGCAGGAAGCAGGTGTCTGCAGAGAGCAGGCTGTGGGTGCGGGGCACCCTCTCATTCAGCCCCCTCCGTGTGTCTCTTCGCTTCCCAGCGTGGTGATAATGAGCTCCATCCTGGAGCGCATGTGCGCCGACGTCCTGCAGCAGACGGCGACGCAGATCCGATTCCCCTCCACGGGGACGGACCCCATCCCCTACTGGAACCTGCTGCCCCCTAAGAAGCCCATCAAGGAGGTCCTGACGGGCGTGTTCACCAAGGTGCTGGAGAAGGGCTGGGTCGACAGTCGCTCCATTCACATCTTCGACACGCTGCTGCACATGGGGGGCGTCTACTGGTTCTGCAACAACCTGGTCAAGGTACATCCTGGGGGATGGGCGGCAGGAGGCTGTATGTAGAATGGTGCCAGGTTTACAGGTGGGGAAATTGAGGCACAGATGGTGGTGTGGGGGGGGAGGTTGGAGGAAGTGGCAAGTTGACGGCCAAGCTGGGACTAGAACTCATGAATTCTGATTCCCAGACCTCTGCTCTAACCATTACATTACGCTGCCTCCCTTTTGCTGAGCACAGGTAATGTGTGTTCCTTGCAGGAGTGATAGCCATGGCCGCCAGAGATCCCCGTATCCATGGCAATAGGGGCAGGGTTGCCAATCCACTCCCCACTCCTTGATTTGTCCTCCACCATCTCCTCCTAGGAGCTGCTGAAGGAAACCCGCAAGGAGCACACGCTGCGGGCCGTGGAGCTCCTCTATGCCATCTTCTGCTTGGACATGCAGCAGCTGACGTTATCCCTGCTCGGCCACATCCTACCCAGCCTGCTCACCGATTCCTCCAAGTGGCACACCCTGATGGACCCGCCTGGCAAGGCCCTTGCCAAGTAAGAGAACCGCCCGGCCTGCCTCAGTACGGGGCCCTTTGACAGACAGGTACCGCAAGCTTTTAGAGCTGGGAGGTGGGGGGGACCCATGCTCTCCTGGCAAGTCACTGGCATACCTGGGAATAGAACCCAGGCATCCTGCTGCCTGTTCTCCTGCTCTAGACACTGCCTCCCTCCCTCAAAGCAATGACTAAGCAAATCTGGCTAGGCTAGCAGGAGGCATGAAGCCTCCTGGATTGTGTGCGTGGGGCTCAGTGGGTAGAGCCGTGGGGGCGAGGGGGGAACGATAAGCTGCCGTGTCATGTTGGGAAGCTCATGCTGAGGATGACGCTACCTCCAAACAATAAACCAGCCACGGGCGCAGGAACCCACATCCTCTTGAGCACCGTCTGCCGTGCTGCTCAGGTAATACTGAATCCAGGGAAACCGCCCCCTGCAGTTCACGCTGCTTTCCTTTCCCGTGATTCTCATGCTAGGCTCTCTGTCTGGTGCGCCCTGAGCTCCTACTCCTCCCACAACAAGGGCCAGGCATCGGCCAGGCAGAAGAAGAGGCACCGAGAGGACATAGAGGTACGTGTGTGTATGTGGGGTGCATGGATCTACATCCTGTGGACAGTGCACGTCTGGGCAAACCCATCTTAAGCAGTCACTGAGAATGGGCTGGAAGCCGGGTTGTTTTCGCGAGAGCTGGTTTTCTAATAAAGGGACGGCTGCCATCTCAGGGATACTTTGGGGTTGGCTGGTGAAGTTCGTTCTCTTGACCGTTTTCGCACGCACGCGTGTGTGCGGTGATCGCTCCGCACGGAGCTGGACCACACCTCTGATTGCTGCCGTGCGAGCTGCGTGTTAAAATCCCCCACCTGGCCACACGCTTTGCCCTTGATTTCATCCCGCCGTGCTGTGCCCTGCCCCCGGGGAGGGATGCGGCTGTGAGGTGCTGGGGGTGCGCCGTGAGCTCCAGCTCAGCCTGAATCTTCTGCTTTCCCCCTCCCAGGACTACATTAGCCTGTTCCCACTGGACGACACCCAGCCGTCCAAGCTCATGCGCCTGCTGAGCTCCAACGAGGAGGATCCCAATGTTCTGTCCAGCCCTAGTAAGTGAAATTGTGGCACCAGCTTCCCAGAGGCAATGTGGCTTGGGGGCTGGGGATCTGGGCATCAGGAGACCCTGGTTCTATTCCTGCCTTTGACACCCATAATACCTGGCCTCAGCCAATCACTTCATTGCCTCTGGTTGGTCTGGGGCTATTAATACGGACCCGCCTGCCTCACGGGTTAATCGCTTAATGTTTGAATGTGTCAACTGCTGTATCGATGCAAAGCGTTTGTCTTAGTCGCGATCTGTGCAGCTGACGCGGCTGAGAGGAGGGTGCTCAGCACTTCATGGATTCAGGCTTTCTACGGAGTGCGACTACCCAGTGGGCTTACAGCGTTCTCTGTGCCCAGCGGTGCAATGCAGCTACCTCTTGTTTGGAACGCAGCCGTTATTTAACGGTGATCAGCAGACACCGCGCAATATCTTTAGAGGTGAATTGCAGAAAGCCGTAAGCAACGGCATGGGATGCGCTGTGACCCCAGTTCGGGGATTAGACGGAGGAGGAGTCGAGGAAGGTTTAGAGACTTCACTAAAGAGGCTTTTGTGACTTGAAGCCATAAAGGTGGGAAGCAGGAGCAAAGGCTGGGCCTGGGCCTCAGTTTGCTTCCTTATGAGGCATGAAGGACATGGGTGGGGATGAGTGTTAGGAAGGCTGCCTTGCTTTTTAACACCTGGTTAACGCCAGCGTCTCACACACACTTGGGAACACGGGCGTTTTTTGTTAAATCTTCATCACTTTTGCCCTTTGCGTAAGGGGCAGGAGAGCTCTCTGTCTGCATCAGAGACCACCAAACTAGTGTCGGCAGGAGCTGACATTACTGGTACCTCAGGTAAAAATGTACGTGTGTGGAATTTCACTTGGCCGCGGCCTTCGTTAGAGAAGCAAAATGAAGCTAATTTTAAGAATTCCATGCAAGTCGCCTTTAATGTAACATGAATGGATGAATAATCATTGCGACAGATCCAACAGGAAATGCATTCTGGGCTCTTGGCTTATGTATAGCAGGATGTTACAGGTCAGAAGTATGCTCGCTCAGATTTGCCTGAAGTGAATCAGAGATGCCCTTGCAATTCTCCAGCCCATCAATCTGTTGAGTAGTTTCCTTTCAGCACGTGTCCTTTAAACCGGTGGTTTCTGATGGTTTTGTTGCTGTTTAAACATGCATGACCTTCGGTGTGGTTTTCCCCTTATTTCACCGTCTTTCCTGTTCTTCCTTTCGATGTGCCTTTTTCTCCCCTTTTCCATGACGTTGGATTTTTTTAAATTTGCTCTGATGGAGCAGTGATTTGGAAATCCTGCTTTCTGAGTTTACCCGTAGTTCTTGAGCAATTTGCATGGGAATGTGCTTTTTATTGGCATCCTTAGCTACCTGTCCGGTCCTGTGTGATCTCAGAAGGCTGAGATGTAAACCCGAGGTTCAGACTGCCTTGGCTAGTCTTTTCCCGAGAGTTGCAGTGTTAAACTCTGGTGTCTTGCTCAAACTTCAACTCCGCTGATAGAATTCTGCCTTCTAAAGAACAGAGCGATTAGGCTCTGGAACAGGCTTGTGCAGGAGGCTGTGGACTCCCCCTCACCGAAGATTTTTAAGAACAGTTTAGATAAATGCCTGTCCGGGATGGTCTAGATTCAGTTGGTCCTGCCTCAGCGCAGCGGCTGGACTTGATGACCTCTCAAGGTCCCTTTCAGCCCAACGTGTCTATGAACCCTCCTGTCCCCGGTTATGACATTTAAGTGAGTGGTCAGTAACACCCTGCCCTGTCATGCAGTGTTGTCGTGAGGCTGTTAAACAGCTGCCGTGTTCCACCCCAGAGCTAGCTGATTTCAGTGCTGGTGATGAACAAGATGTGCATCAGTTTAATTTTGTCAAGTATTTTGGCACAAAAGGCACTATAGAAATGTTCTACTGCTTTACGTTAATCATGATTTTACTGAGTGTTGGTTCAGAGCCATTATTCAAAGCAAATCAGACGTGGATTGCTGGGGAAATGAAGATGGATACATCTTTGTAATAAACACGGTTAAGCTTTGCCTGCCTCGCTGGCTTTCAGAAAGCACCATAAGCATCTGGGCTTGTGCAACAGTGAAGCACAGTGACACATCCAAAAATTAGCCATGGCATTTTTAGTCCAATCCCAGAATGCCTAAAACCCTGTGATACGTCCGATTGACCTACAGTAATATTAACGATAGGAGCCAGTGGGCAATAACCAATCCCCCCAGTGTGCTGATCAACATAGAAATCCAGATGATGAGTGCAAACGGTGTGTCTGTGGGTCTGAGTTTCGAGTGTGGTAGCAGAAACAAGTTTTCTCTTACCCCAGTGTTGCAATGGACTAACATGGCAACTCAAATCCACATGTGTGTTGTCTTCAGAGATCATCTTAACACCTCGCATTTGGATCTTGCTCCGAACCTCTTAGCTCACCTTTCTGCCTGATGGACCAGACCAAAGCCCTGGATCCAAACACCCCCAAAGGCTGGGAAAGCTTCAAGGGACCTTTCTGGCTTTGATTGAATGAGAGCAGTGATTCTCCGACTGAGTCTGGAGAGCCACAAGTGGCTCTTTAATGTGTCTCTTGCGGTGCGTTGCAGCGCTGGTTAATAACTTAGATTGGTTAATGATTACATCACACAATCAGGAGGCTTTTACTGTGTTCTTAACCAAGTTATCAACTTGCACTACGCTATTAACTTATTTACTGCGAGAATTATATATACACACTGCATCTATAAAACTAACTATTTCTCCTGTCATACTGTTTAAATATGAATAGATAGGATTGTAGTAAATGAGAGAATGAATTCACATGACTGTGGCACTTTTGGGTAATGTTGATCACTAACTTGGCTCCTGAACCACTGAGGTCTGAGCGTCACTATATTAAAGACAAAATTGAGGGTTTGGGGAAGGCATCTTATGTGCCCCCCATTGAGGGTGGAGGGAGACCCCTCAAGTGGCAGAGCAAAGCACACCCGCAGGTGGGCTCTGTACAGCAGGAGTTTTCTGCCGTCCCTCTCCGCAGGGACGGGGCCGCGTCTGGCTTGGTTTTCTCCATGGTCTTGCGGGGTTGAGCTTAGGAAGGGGCAGCAGTCCCTGGGGTGGAACGTCGGCGGCTGTGGTTGAGCGCAGGTGCACAGTGGGGTTATTCCAGCTACCCTCCTGACCGGGGTGTGTTCTCCTCCGCAGCAGATCGTTCGATGAGCAGTTCGCTCTCTGCCTCCCAGCTTCACACCGTCAGCATGAGGGACCCTCTCAACAGAGTCCTAGGTGAGTCCCGAGCGGGAGCTGTTCCCCAGGCGTGATAAGGAGGCTTGCACGGGCTGTACAGGAGCGTAAGCCTGGATCGGATCAGGAATTGGCCTGTCAGGTCGGGTATCCTGCCTGCAGCTCCCTTTGCATCAGAGGAAGGTGGAACCACCCCCTGCCGTGCGGTGAGGCACCTGGTCAGTTGCAGTGTCTGGGCTCCCCAGGGAGAAGCCTTTCTGAACTGGATGCTCTCATAGTCACTGCTCCTGTTGATTCCCCTCGGCGTGGACCTGGCTTGCGTCCCTGCGCGGCAGGCTCGCAGCATGGATCCCTTCCCCCCGGCGGCAGCAGAGCGCTGGCTGGCCTCCCGAACGCAGGGGGTCGGTACATTTTCTGCTGTAAAGCCATTCTGGTGCTGAATGAGCCAGTGTTGCTTTTGCTGCCTGACTCTTCTTGAGCAGACCGGCAGAGTCAGGTGCCCTGATAGAGCTGGTGCCCACGAGTGGGTGAGCGTGGTGCACCCCAGCCCTTTGGAAGGAGACCCCAGTCCCCGGGTGTTGAAGGCACCGCCCAGCCCTTTGCCAGTCCTGAGGCTACAAATACCCGTTCATTTCCCTTCCTCCCCAGCGAACCTCTTCCTGCTGATCTCCTCTATCCTGGGGGCCAAGACAGCCGGCACGCATACCCAGTTCGTCCAGTGGTTCATGGAGGAGTGCGTGGACTGCTTGGAGCAGGGCAGCCGCGGGAGCATCCTGCAGTTCATGCCCTTCACAATGGTGAGTTCTGGATCTGCTCCTGCTCCGCAGCCCCTGCTCCGCAGCCCCTGCTGAGATCTGGGACCCAGCCCCCAACGTGGCAGACCCACCTGCTTCACTCGGCAGTGCCCGGGCCTGGGGCTGCTGTGGCGTGGAACTGGGGGCAAGCCGCTTGGCACAGCGAGAGGCCTAGTCAGGCCTATAACTCCTCCCCGCGACGGAGGGGAGGGGCTGTTAAGGGAGGTGGAGGGTCAGTAACGGCACCGTGGGCGACTTGGGTGATTGCTAGCGTTTAACTGACTCAGGGAAGCCCGTTATACGGGGCAGCGTCTCCGGCCAGTATCCTGGGCCTCGGCCTAACAGCAAAGGCTAAACGGTTACAGCAGCTCCGGCCCGTCGCTTGGGGCAAAGTTGGTCTGGCGGTTTAAAGCCTGGGACTAGGAGTCAAGAGATCTGGGTTCTGTTCTCAGCTTTACCAGTGATTCGTTGTGTGACCTTGGGCACCTAGCGTGCCTGCTCCCGTGCCTCAGTTTCCCCTTCTGAACAATGGGGTTAATCCCCGCCTTGCAGGGGGTTGTGAGGCACAAAGTGCTTTGAGATCCTCTGATGGGACTCTCTAGAGATGGGCAAAGCATTGCTGTTGTTATGAGAACCTGATTTGCTAGCACTGAAGAGCAGCCCCATAAGTTGCCTCCAGTTGCAGCGAGGTCATCTTTGGGCTCAGATTCCTGTACCATAAGCCGCTGGCAGCAGGGTCACCTCCCTTTTCTAGTCTGGCTCATGTCCCACCATCTGGCTCAGGTGACCTGCATGCTGGTAGCTTTTGCAGCCCTCTCTCCAGACCGCTGGCACCTCCAACGCTGACTGGAGGCATCCGTTTTTCTCCTCCCCTCTCTCTCTGGGCAGGTGTCAGAGCTGGTGAAAGTGTCCACCATGTCCAGTCCCAAAATTGTCCTGGCCATCACGGATCTCAGCTTGCCCCTGGGTCGCCGGGTCGCTGCCAAGGCCATTGCTGCTTTGTGAACACGGCTCCCCCTTCCGCGATGCTGCGTGAGGGGAAGGCGGGACAGAAGCCAGGGGAGCTAGGAAAAGTGGCCAATGGATCGTCTCTGGCTGCATGGATCCCGCCTGTTCTCCGTGCCAGGGGGACACCATTACAGTGGACTCTGAGTCTAGCAGTGCCTCATTCCCAGGAACAGCCGGGTGGCTGGAGAAGCACCTTTCCCCAGCACTCGGCGTGTTAGAGGTACCATTCTCTCCAGCCCACGCGGGATTGTGGTTCCCTATCGTCGTCTGATGCCGAATGCTGTTTGGCTGTTGCTCGGATCTTTTTTCCTAATGTTTTAAGACCTAGTTCTTTATTCTCATAAAGCCCAGATGCTCGGGGCTTTCCTAATAGCCTTTGTGCCAAGACGTGGTGTCTCGGGAGACTGATGGTTTCCCTGGGGGCCCAGTAGCTGGTATATTTCTCCACTTGCTGTTGGGGTCTGCGGAGTTGTGACTGAGTCCTGGACTCCTGTTGAGCAAAACATCCTGCACGCGGGAACCGGAGCTGAAGAATGGCTACGGGGACCCCGCGGCTGCTCGACGCCTTCCTGCCTCCAGCGCGTGCAGCTTTATCCGCTTCATCCATGGACCAGTGACTCTGAAACAAATGTGTCCGGGGCCTTCATCTCCAGACACCCAACTGAAAAGCAGCCACCCGACATCTTGTCTGTAGCAAAGGTGCTACCTGCTGCGACTTACAGATCCCAGGGGTTTCTGAAGTGGTATTTTTAAATCTATAGGGGCTGCATAACTATTATTGCTAGATTAAAAAAGGGAGGCGTTGTGGTGGTTTCTTCTGTAGCCTTCTCGGGTGCAATCCTCTGCTGGTTTGGGAGTCTTCAAAGTCCAACTTCGCAGCCGCCACGGCTCTGCAAGCAAAACGTTGCAGCAGATCGTTCATGCTTCCCTCCTGTTCTGATTAGCTCCATCACGTAACGTCGCCTGCCCATGTGTCGGCAGGGAGTGCCCGGATTCCTGTGGGAATACAGCTCAGAACTGGATCCTGGCTAGATTTACCCCGGCTCCTAAGTTTTGCTAAGATAAGCAGCTAGAACAGTGCAAGGGAGGGCAGAGACGGCACCGCTGTCGCAGGGGGAAGAGGTGCCAGTTACTGCTTGTGGAAGACAGCAAATAATACTATGGCTTGGAGCCAGCTATTTGCTGTGCTCGCTTCCCCCATGCAGTTCTGCCGATGCCCCTCAGCCCGACCTGCTCCAGTCCCTGCCCCGGGCCTGTCCTGAGCAGGTGCTGCCAATCAATCCAGATATCCCTGCGGCTCCGCAGTACATGCCTTCACTGAGCCTGGGCAGCGATGAGCCAAACTCGCTTCTGCCACGTGGCACAAGCTGAGTTCAAGTCTGCGGGCAATGCTGGTTCATCCCATGTGACGCCAGAAGGGGAATTTCAAGCATGGAATTTGCCCTCACGCCTTCATAGGTTGAAACGCTCCTTCCCCTTCTGCCAGCCAGTGTATTTCTGACACCGTGTAAGACGCCTGTCGTGTGCTACGACTGACTTGTACCATGTCTAATGAGCCTTCTCCTGGGCTTGCATAAACCCACAATAAACCGCTGAGAGCAGATCGCTTTCTGTGGCATTTCTCTCCCGTCGCCAAGCAGAGGATGGAACTAGCGATTCTGAGATACAGTAAACCGAAGTGCGAGCGCACCTTACAACTTTCAAATGCTCCTTCTTTCTCCGTTCAGCCTGGTGCTTTTCTCCTCCTTCCTATAACGCAGCCTTATTGTGCTGCGGGGCTTGCCTGCTTTTTCCAGCTGTTCATGAAGCCAGCCTAAAACCTGCCCATTCCCCTCTCCTGGTGGAATGCATCGCGACGGGAAAGCGGGGTAGAATGATTTAACGCAATCTTAATGTAAGGGAGTCCGGAGCTTGCCGTCCCCAACCAGAGGAAACCAACATTGCTTGCAAGAAGAAAGGATTCTTACCCTCGCTGAAGTCTTGCCCTGTGTTCCACCCCAGAGGCAGCAGCATTATCTCAATCTGTATCATCTGTAATTCCCTTTGGACTGTTTTGTGCCTAACAGATTTATATTTTATCCATTCCTGATGCTTTCAGATCTGCGGTTCATGACTCTTACGTACAAGATGGATTTTAAAAATAAAAATACCTCTCTAAGGAGAGAACAAGATCTATGCATAGGGTGAGGGATGTAAACAGACTTCCCCTCAGCTCTGACAAGTGCTTGGAAGCCAGAGCACTCTCTGAAATGTAATGTGAGCCTCCCTGGGGAGAGTGCTTCTGATAACCACCGCATGTCGTGTTGCTGGAAGGTCTGGGGTCAGGGTCCAGCTGACTCGGGGTAGCAGTCAGGGACGCTGGACTGAGCTATCCTAGGAAACCCTGTGAATGAGTGAGTGTGACAGTGGCTCATGCAGGCGAGTAATTGTAAGTTCCTTTTGTTACAGCACTCGCTTGGCAGTGATGCCGTGAGAACAGAGCTTTGATTCTGTGCAAGTCGTTTGCCTGGAGTAAATAGCGCATGGCTCCTTTTAATCGCCCAGCCCTGGGCTTGGTCAGACTGCGAGGGTGTGAGTTGCCTGGCGTATTATCTTATCACTGACAGGCTGAGTGGGAGCGGTTGGCTTTGCTGAGTTTTTGCTGGTTTGTCTTTTCTTCGCTCACGTGTTTTGCTCGAGACAGGAAAGTGAAAAGAAGGGTCGTTGAGGGGCTCCTTTAGGATTAACTCTTGGCTTTCCCTGTTAGCATCTCTGTAACTGGGCCCTTCCCTTTAAGTTCCCTGTGTCCCCAGGCTCTGATCCATCCCAGCTGCCCTTCTCCCATGTGCCCTAGGTTCAAGGGCAAGGTGGAGCTTGCCGTGTGTCTATCCCGACATGGGGCTCTCAGCCCGATTCCAGCCAGCGGTGGTCGGCTGCAGACCCCTAGTATGGCTAAAGACACCATTGACCCCTGCTTGAAACTGGAGTGAGCTGCTGTGGTGCCAATTGTGCCAATCCTTGTCTACACCTAGTGGCTGCCCCAGTGCAAACGCTGATAGCTGGGGGAGGGTCTGTTAGATTCCCCTCTGGCCAATTTCTACAAATCTCTGCTGTGTTAACTGGCCCTTTACCCAGAAATCCTGTCTTACTGCGTCAGGCCGCTGGTCCCTCTCACTAGTATCCGGGCTCTGAAACTGGCTAGCCACTGCTTGTTGAGTGGGGAGGTGAAAAGTTAGCACCTGGCTGGCTGGGCCGTGTTACCCAATGGGTGGAGGTTGACGGACTCCTCCTTGCTCTCTGCAGCCATTTGCTGGTCAGACGGGTGGCAGATTTGCAGCGAGAGACTCTCCCTATACAGGTGGCCGTTCTGGCACTCACCAGCATTGTCATCTTTGGGAAGAGTAGCTAGGGGCTAGCTCAGGGCATGATCTGACTCTTGTAAGCTCCTTTCCTAATCATCTCCACTCCTGGTCACAGCTGGAGCGAACCAGGCCAAAGACCTCAGTGCCATGAGTGGAGTCTCCGAATTCGTCCCTTTGCCTGGGTCTGTCGTTCTAGTTTGTCCTCAGCAGCCATGGGGTTGTACCATAGTTGAGCAGATGGACCCCTGTTCTGGAACCTGCTGTCGGGACCTTTCCATGCAAAGCAATGTCCATGCAACATGCCTGGAAAGTGGATTCACCGCTAAGCAATTCCATTGAAAAGGATGTACAGAAATTCCTGCCGGGAAACGTCCATTGGGATTCCTTGCTGAACACCCCATGTGACTCACGCACGTGTTTGATTCAGGCCATGAGCCATTGCTGAGACAGCACAGCCTGGAACAGAACATCCCCCTGACGCAGCCCTACATGGGAAATTCAACACCTATCTCGGAATCGGCCTCGCCGAGCAGAGAGATTGCGGGGAGTGGGGACCAAGGGGCTTCTCACCAGCACGGTTTGCTTTCGCCTCAGTCCCTGCTCTGCTCCACGCCTGCGACCCCTAGCAGCAAGCAGGCAGCGTGCCCCCAGAGTTCACCAATCCGCGGGAGGTTTGCCCACTTCTATCCAGGAGTGGCTGTTTGTGCTTAGGGAGACAGTGCAACTGCTCTTGCAGAACAGCTGCCTTTGAGACCAGTGGGCATCTTGCCATCGCCTGGGATTCTGCATTGGCCTTAGCGTGGCTGGCTGCAGAGTCAGCTCAAGAGCGTCCTTGAGAAGCTCTCCGGGCTCCTGTGGGATTGGGTAAGGGAGCACCATGTCCTAGAAGCCTGATGAGCATTTCCTTCCTGTTTGGCTGTCCCATGGAGCCGCCCGCCAGCCCACAGTCATTGTGCGATGTCAGGGAAAAGACAGTGTGTCCAGGTAGCTGACAAGGAACGAGAAAGGGAGAGTTGGGACGCAGGCTTCCCAGCCGAGCCAGCTCCACTGTGTGTAGCAACAAGGCTGGGCCGTTGTCCGCTGGCTTCGCCAAGTGGATTCAGAGAGCAGCGCTATCCAGCCCGGGACTGATGTAATCTCGTTATGTAACGTGGACCGGCTCACCCCACCCTCGTTTTTTCAGAAGGGGAGGGAGCGGCAATAAAGGGGGCTCGTAAATCACCTGCGGCGGCTTTCAAGTGGTTGGGGTGCTTGGGGCGGTTGAGCAAGACTCCTGCCAGCTGACATAGCGAAGGGAGGAGAGGCCTGCGAAATGGGTGATAAGGCTCATTGGCATGTGGCTGTAATGATAACATAGTCATTCCTGGAGCCTGGGGGGTGGGGTGGGAACGAACCCTCCCCTGCCCCCCGACCACTCTTCTTCCTGTGATACAAGAGTAATGGGCGCTGCTCTTGGGTAATGTACAATTAACCTGTGCAACTCCCTGCTGCAGGAGATTTATCTTCAGCACCTTTTAAATTAGACAGGAATGGCTCAGCGTAGCGTCTTGAGAGGCAGGAGGCAGAGGAACGAGACGTGTCGCTCCTGTTTTAGGACTTGGTGGGAGCAAACAGTTCCTGTGGATGGCCCAGAGTTGCACAGGCAGGTCCATTGGGGGTTTTTATGGCTTCCCCTAAGACATTTGCCCTGGGCTATTGGCAGAGGCTCTGCCACTCTAGGGTGGCAGCTTTCTACGGCGCCCTGCCTGGCATCCCCTTTTGTGACCCGTTATCGTTGCAGCAAAGCAAACTGGTTCTGACCGCCTCGACGCACACACATCCTGCCACCAGCCCAACCCTCGCCAGTTTTGCAAATATTTGCCCTGCTTTGGAAGGGCTTCCAGAGCCACCGCAGCAGCAGCCCAAAGCGGGACAGTCCCGGCAGCTCAGTGCCAAGCAGCCGGCTTTGCCTGACGGGAAGGGAGCAGGGTTTGGAGAACAGGTTTCCCGTAAATGCTGATAAGTGGGGAGGGTGGGGGTGGGGGTATGAATGAATGAGTTCATTATACTTGTATGTCTCCTAAAGCGTGTGTGTGGGACGAGCCCCAAAAGGGCCATGGCCATCAGCGATATTGTCCAGGCAGTGAGCTGGGATCGTCTCCCCCAGCAAGGGGATGGGAACTCCAGCGCTTGGGACATTTAAAAACCACTTTGAACAAAGTAGTGGAACACAATCACTGAGGAACTCCATCATGCCACAGCAGCAAGGGGTGGTTTAGAGGGCCCCGGAGGGGTGTCCAGTTCTCAGAGCTGATTTCCCCTAGGGTTGACTGGGTTTGGAACATTACGAGGGCGTGGTGGGGGGGTTTAAAAAAAGGGAAACCCTTTGCTCATGGGACAGTGAATGATAGAGACTCTTGCATCACTCTCCCTGTGTCATGCTCCCCACCTAACACCTACAGCAGGGGAGTCTGGGGGAGGCTGTGGCAATGTCATAGGATGCGGGCAAGTGTTTCTGGTAGCTGGGGAAGTAGCTGCTGTTGTAATCCAGGGAATTGGGGGAGAGAATCATAACTACAAAATACCCCAGGACCAGGAATGAGGAAGAGATTCAGCTCCGAGTCCATGCCGTCATAAAGTGACGCAAGAGAGCCATCCGTGTCTCTTCTGGAGAGCCCCCTCCACGCCTGTGCTAGTGTTAACCCATCAGAGTGACCAGTTTTTTGCCAGGCGGGGGAGTGGATTTATTTCAGGCCAGGCTGACTCCTGAGCTCTCACAGGACAGCTGCCGGTTGTTGAGAGTGATGCAGCTTATGTGTGTGTGTTAACACGAGAAAGCAAGGCCTAGAGAGCTGAAGTGACAGCGCAAGCTATGCAGCGAGTCAATAATATACCTGGCAACCCAGACATCCCCTGCCTCAGTTTCCCCATCTGTAAAATCGGGATAACGATCCTGACCGCCTTTGTTGAAGTGCTTGAATTTCCACTGATGAAGAGCGAGCGTCTGTGACCATCATACTAGTCCGGCCCACTCCTGAAATAAATCCCTCTCACAGCAGTAATGAAAGAGGAATTTGTCGAGCTGGAGTCACCCACGTCATGCCAACTCGTGATGTGACCGAAATTGAAAGTGACAGCAGAAGAGAAGGCAGGAGCAGGACATGCTGGTGGGTTACTTTGTACATTTCATTATTTGAAACCAGGCCACGCCCTTCCCCCTGCAGTTTTAAGGAGCCACATGGTAGAGCTGTGAGTAGTTGTAAGGTAACTGTGTGTTATGTCCCTCCCCACATGACTTTGTTCGCTGAGGACACCAGTATACCACTGCTGCCTGCTGATGGAGTTACTCCTTTAGTCCAGGCGGTAGAGGTCTGTGCCATGGTGCTGACCCGGCATCTTGTGCCCGTTGTGCGCTGACTGGTGCTAAAGGAACCCTACAGGGCTGGAGGCTGAATTTCTTCTGCAGAAATGTTTCCTGCCTCCTGTTCGCATCAGTATTCCTCAGTAGTTCACTAACGTCATAGAAACGGGCTGGAAGGGACCTCAAGAGGTCATCAAGTCCAGCCCTCTGCGCTGAGGCGGGACCAAGTGAGCCCAGACCATCCCTGGCAGATGTTTGTTCAACCTGTTCTTAAAAACCTCCAGTGACGGGGACTCCACAGCCCCCCGGGAAGCCTGTTCCAGAGCTTAGCTACCCTGAGAGTTGGAAAGTTTTTCCTAATATCTCACCTAAATCTCCCTTGCTGCAGATTAAGCCCGTTACTTCTTGTCCTACCTTCAGTGGACACGGAGAATAATTGATTACTACCATTCTCTTTATATCCGCCATGAACATACCTGCAGACTGGGATCAGGTCCCCCTCAGTCGTCTTTTCTCAGGACTAAAGGTGGCCCGTTTTTTAACCTTGCCTCATAGGTCAGGTTTTCTAAAGCTTTCATCGTTTTCGTTGCTCTCCTCTGGACTCTCCCCAATTTTCTTAAAAACGTGGCGCTCAGAACTGGACCCATGACTCCAGCGGAGCCTCACCAGAGCCGAGTAGAGCGGGACAATCACCTCGCGTGTCTTACATCTGACATGCGTGTGGCTGCACCTCAGACTGATACTAGCCTTTTTCACAGCCGCATCACATTGCTGACTCGTGTTCAGTTTGCGCTTCCCTGTAAGCCCCAGATCCTTTTCAGCAGGACGACGGCCCAGCCGGTTATTCCCCATTTTGTAGTTGGTCTCGCTCGCTCGAGGAGAGAGTCAGCGTTCCCTTGGTGTGGCATAGCTGAGGAGTGAGCGAGTGGCTCCACTAGGATTACCTGGAAAAGCACCAGCTTGCAAGGTCAGGGGCTAGCTGAGCCGATGTGCAGGTCCAACCATCTGGCCTGGGGAAGCTATTCCACTTTGGATAATTGGTGATAGAATCATTGGCCCAGGGAGAGCGGGTGCAAACATGAGTCTGGTGCTTGGAGCGCTCCCCTGGGAGGCGGGGGACCCAGCATTCAATCCCTCTGCTCCAATGGCTTTTTATTATGTATTATCCAAAGTGGAACAGGTCCAACAGGAGGCCGGGAAGGAGCCCTGCATCAGACGATCCCCTCACCCCATTGTTGGGGCATTCACCTGAGAGGTGGCAGAGCCCCGTTCAAATTGCTTCTCCCCTCGGGGGGAGAGGGGACATGAACCAGGGGTCTCCCACATCCCAGCTGAGTAGCTAACCACTGGGTGGCAGCTGCTCCTGCTGCCACTGTTACCTGGTGTGTGTAAGCTCGCCCCAGGGGGTCTCATCCGCTCGGTGAGCTCGGTGCATGCTCACTGGGTCTGGCCTGGAGGGGAGCTAGGTGAACACCCATCCGCCCTGGTTTGAGTGTCACTCTGGGGCTTATCCAGCCGCCTGGCGTGGAGCTGCAGCGCGCATGGTCAGAGGCAGAAAGGTAGCTGGGAACTTTCACTGGCACAATGTAGGTGCTTGGCCATTGTAGGCGCCTATGGGGTCTTGTGAATCCTGGAGGAGCCTGATTCTGGGTTTAGATTTAAAAATGTTATTCAGGCTAATGTTGAATATTATATAATACACAGTTGTGGGAAAGAGTGTCTGTACATCTGGGTGTAGTGCTTAGATTATCCACAAATACAAAGTTAGTTTTTTAAAAGTCACATGATACAGAGTACATAATCAGCAAAAACCCAAATTTAGGTGAATAGATTTAACAATACAGTTTAGATATTAGAATCCGAGTACTCGGGTACATCCCTCATGAAAAGTTGTACAGAGATTTGCTTGTGGAAAGCAAAATATATCAATGAGTGGAGATTGTCCCTCGGTAACTGAGAATTAGGTTGGTTGTCCATTTAGAAAATACAATCCACGAGGAGAATATTTGTTACTTTCCTCACTGCGCTTCTCATCGGCCTCCAGTTCATCCCTCCTGGTGTTGCCGATGTCCGGTGATGTGTTCTAGGTAGATGTCCCTCAACCACCTGATAGGGCAACTCACGGTGTTGGACACCATCAGACGAGCGTAGCGCTGACCGATTCCGCATTCTCTCAGCATAGCTCGTTACTGGGGTCCCATGCGCCCAGCGCTCCGACGATCAGTGCGTGTGTCTGGACCTGGAACCCTTAGCTCTCAAGGTGTCGGCCAGAGGGGCGTATTTCTCTTCCTTTTGAGCTCGGGCATCGTGGAAGGCCGGGGTCCTGTTCTCGAACGGCACCGTGACGATCTTCTTCCACTCCTCATTGGTGATGACGATGTCCGGTCGCAGTTGGCTGTCGGTTCCGGGGATGGCGGAGTTTACGGCAACCTCCCCCACGGGTGGCGGGATGGCTCTGGCCGGGCAGTCTTGGATGGTGTGTCGCAGCTGCCAAGCTCTCGCATGGGGCTTGCAGCTACCCAGGACGTGGGGTAGCGTCTCGTTGGCGTAGCTGCACTTCCTGCATCGCTTGTCCCGATTCCCGTGGCGGACGGCTCCAGCCCTGGCTGCCTTTCTGGAAGAGCTGCTTTAACCAAACACAAGGGATTGGGCTCGGGGCAGGGGGCCTGGGTTAGAAGCGGGTCCTACTAAGGGAGACCGACTGGCTCCTCCTGGTCTTAACCTCTATTAGCATTAGGCCTGGGGGTACTTATCCTAGGAGGTCTGCTTCAGATTCAAACGCAAAGGTGATCTCAGGCTTCGACAGAGGAGCAATCCCCTTATCTGCATCCCCGCCTCCAGCTGGCCCTGGGGGAGGGGAGGGGGTCCAGACTGCACGGGAGGGGCTGTATTTCCTCTGGGCCATTAGAAATCAGCCCTGGGCTCTCCGAACAGCTGGGAGTTGGTGAATAATGACAGGGGCGTCCCCCTTTTCCCTTTATCTTGAGCCAATGGTCAGACGGGAGTGTAGCAATAGTGGAAAGCTCTCTGGTTTCCCAGGGGAAAACCCTCCTGCCTCCGTTAGATGTACATCACCAGGACTGGTATCTACATGCCTGGGCAGCAGCCTGGCCCTGATACCATCTCCCTCTGGATCAGCCCCTGGTTCTTGCTCTGGGTCTTCCCGCCCTGCTGACTTTTTTGGCCTTTGCAATAGTTTAATCCCCTGCAGCCGCAGCCCCATTGGTTTAACGCTGCGCTGAGGCCAGAAGCGGCCGAGGCAGAGCGCCTGCTGAGGAGCCCACTCACACCAGTGTCCAAGGGGGAGCAGAAATCGCTGGGGAGGCCCTGTTTGCTGCCCAGTCTAACTGTGCAGCACCCAGAGAGTCCAAGGCCCCTCTGCGTGGTGGGGCTGTAGATAACGTGTCAAGCCTTTGCAGCAGTGAGTTCCAGCGGTGGGTTGGGGGATGGGATGTAGTGAAAGGTAAGGATAGTCCTTGCTCTGAGGAGTTCACCATCTGAAAGTCTCCTAACCTGTGTCCCCCACCTTTGTGCCTCAGTTTCCCCATCTATAAAAATAGGGCTAATGATCCTGACTCTGCTTTTGTGACGTGCTTTGGGATGTGGGGGGGAGGAGGGCAGCCCAGGAGCTAGGCATTGTGATTAAACTGCTGTGGTGCCCACCCACCCGACATTTGGTGTTTCACGTAAAGTCCCAGTCCTGGAAGATGAGAGACCATGGGAGAGCCTCACCTTACTTAAAAAGTCAAAAGTCTAGATGCTCCCAGGTTCCTAATGTCTGGGCCCAAGTCCTCTAGCAGTTGTGGTTGTGGAGAGCAGCTTGAAAACATGATCCGAGTGCACCTAGAGGTTAAAAACCAGAAGGTCAATTAAATAGAACCTCATATGCTATATATGTGTGTGTGTGTGTGTGTGTATATATATATATTTTAAACCTCATGGTTTTCAAACCAATCCTTCTGGTGCTGGATCTGGTTCAGCCTGCCAGTCCCCTGAAGGCTGTTTTCAACCCCAGAGAGTTCGATCCAGCCATTAAGCATGTTGCAGGGGACGGTCTTTTGTCCTTAGCGGGTGATTTTTTAGGTGCAGTCATTCTGCTGTCAGGAGGTGGGGTG
The DNA here is from genome assembly GCF_002925995.2 of Terrapene triunguis. Taxonomy (NCBI): domain Eukaryota; kingdom Metazoa; phylum Chordata; order Testudines; family Emydidae; genus Terrapene; species Terrapene triunguis. The sequence goes on from NW_020664544.1 coordinate 2,973,393, forward strand.
GGGGGCGGAGGCCAGGTCACTTGCCATACCTGCACTCAATGGGGGTGCCTCTGGGACTGGTTTGGGAAGCAGACCCCTTCGGGGGCACAGACCAGCTTGTCCTGTTATGTTTTGATGGCTTCTGATTCAGATCTCGAGTCACTGGATTGGCTGGCTCTGATTGCACTGAGTGGAGATTAGGGGAACGCCTTGTGTGACGCTGTATGGAATCTGGGGGACACTTCAGGATATTATGAATACCAATATTGTAAAATTGCCGTGAGTTATGCCAGATATGCCATGTAAGATATCTGCAGAAATGTTATAATCTGCCAGATATGATCATCTCATTTATGTGTTTGTATCACCTTTATATTGTGGGTTATACACATGTAGGTATGGCTGTATTTCAAAACGTGTGTTATACTTCTGGGTGACACCCCCCAGACAGTTTGGCATCAGCACTTCCTAGCCTGCTTGATGGCCCCTTAAGGACCATCAGCTCCACCTGACCCGTTGAAAGGGACGTGCCCATGGACAGAACTCTAAGGCTTCCAAGCCACGTGCTGGGCAGCTTGTACTTGGAACAAAGGAAATCAAACTGCATAGCAAGAGACTATAAAAGGCAGCTGCATCTTCTTCCTTTTGTCTTCAGTCCTGCTTCTTACCTCTGGAGTAACCTTTCTACAAACTGAAGCTCTGAACAAAGGACTGAATGACCCTTCCAAGCTGTGGGTGGGTTCCAGAGGGAATTTCAAGTCAGCAAACTCACCAATACTGCTAAGAACCTGATCTGTGTGTGTATGTGACTGTTTTACCATTTAACGTCTCTTCTTTTTTCTTTATAATAAATCTTTAGTTTTAGACACTAAAGGATTGGCTGGCAGCCTGGTATTTTGGGTAAGATCCAAACCTATAGTGACCTGGTAACGGGGCTGATCCTTTGGGGTCAGAAGAACACTTTGTCTACGTAAGCAGAGTTTTTTAATCACTTCTCTCTGTGCTGGAACTAGGTGCTGATTGGGAGCCAGAGAACTGGAATGCAATAAGGGGGCTGTGTGATAACCAGTGCGGGGGATCAGAAGCACAGTGTGTGCCTGGTTGGGGAGTTTAACTTCAGTGGTACCCACCAGTCTTGGGAGGATCTGCTCTCCCTTTTGCAGCCTGCCCTGATGGCGGCATTTCCAGTGCGGGCTGCCCTAGGCACTCCGGGTCTGGCCCCACTCGTATCAGGTCCGAGTGCTGCGGCGGCCATTGTTCTCCTCGCCCATTGCTTTGCCCTTGTCTCCCCTCTCTTTGCATCCCACGGCGGCTTCCCCTTCTTCATCGCATCAAACAATCGCTGCTTGTCTTCGGTCAAGGCCCTTCACAGCCTCCCCCCTCCCCTCGTCTCATTCGCCATCCAGCTATCGACTGCCTCCTCCGATCAGCCTCCGTCACCCACTTGTTATCTTTTCAAACTAGCACCCGTGTGCTTTCTTCCCTGCTGCCCCTGGCGCTTGGGCAGGGCTCCTGATCGAGATCCACCTTCAAATCCCCCCACAAAACTCTCCGAGGCCTCCAGGTCTACAAAAACTGGGTGAGGCCGCTGTGGCTAAGCTCACTACCTGCCATGCTGACCAGCATGGGCTCCCTGGTTCCTTGCACTCCCCTGGCTGTCTCCATCTCTTGTCTTGTACTTAGATTGTCAGCTCTCTAGGGCTGGGATGGTTTTGTTCAGTGTCTGGACAATGCTCCAGATATAGAGAGCCCTTGTCTGAGCAGATGCCCCAAGCGCAGGGGTGTTCAGGAGAGGGACAAGGATTTGGGGTACTGCAGAGAACATGGGAAAGATTCTTCTCCCCTTCAAGTGCTCCTTGGTCTGGTGACAGCTTTCCCCTCCCTGCTCCTGAGATGTTGTATCTCCCTAGGGTCCTTGAGCTGTTGAATTGCCTTCCATGTGGGCTGGAGCTGGAGCTCCTGCTCTCCCTGAAGCTTTGGGTATGAACTTTTTCAAAGGAGCTGAAGATATTTGGTGCCAAAATCCCACTGGGGGCTGGCACCAACTCCTTAGTCCCCTTTGAAAATCCCCATCTAGCTCTGTAATGGGCTGAAGGGTTAAACGGCTCTGACCTTCTAACAGGCCTTGCGTCTCTTGCTTTGGTTAAGCTCAGTTTGCGTTTAATATTAGATTAATTCTCCATGGCTGGGCTGGATGGGCCTGTGGGCTGGCATGAAGCTGTGCACTTTGAACAAGTAAAGAGAACTACTAACTAACCGCGTGGCGGCCTCTCTGCTGTCATCCTAGATAAGGGACTGGTTTATTTCTGGTTAAAAGTGTTAGCGCGTAGGACCGTGCCTCCTGATACATTCAGCCAAACATACATGTTTTAGAAAGTACCAAAATATTTTTAATTCTTTGTTTTAAATAAAAATATAAATCGATTTGGTCTGAGCCAAGGCCAGCCACAGTAATAAATACAACACATTGAAATATAAACCAGTTCAAGACAATTACAAAATATCCCACTCTGCTGGGCATTTTGCCAAGTTAATAGGCAAAACTCCAGAATTTGTCAATGAAGATCTTGCATTTGTTTTTTTTTTTAATTAAACTCCAACCATTCAAGAATGGACATTCTTCAGCTGGGGAGGTAGAATTGCACAGTCTCCGCTAATCTAGTACAATGTGATTCATATCGAAATGCATGGGGGCTGGCTGTCGGTGACCGCTTTGAAGCATACGGGCAACACCAATCCCTCCAGCGCAGTTCACACTGGTTGGATTCAGATTAGCTGGAATTTGAGCCAGGCAGAGTCTGGTAGGATTCAGGTTTGAGCCATTCTCGGCAAAAAATCATTTGAAATGAAAGGAGCGATGACCGTTAATAGTAAGAATGAAGATGTAAATCATTAAGTTAAATTATAATAAATAAAATCAGTTTGACATGAAGGTAAATCTCATGGGTGAACGAGGAGGAACAGTGGATTGTGCATTTGAAAAATATAAATATATAAAAATAATATAAGAAAAATTACAGAAAAGCTGGTTTTCTGGGAGGGTGAGCTGGAAACCTCAGAAACTCATAGACTTTAAGGATAGAAGGGACCATTATGATCATCTAGTCTGACCTGCACAACGCAGGCCACAGAATCTCACCCACCCACTCCTGGAACAACCCCCTAACCTATGCCTGAGTTATTGAAGTCCTCAACTCGTGGTTTAAAGACCTCAAGGTGCAGAGAATCCCCCAGCAAGTGACCCGTGCCCCACGCTGCAGAAGAAGGCAAAAAACCTCCAGGGCCTCTGCCAATCTTCCCTGGAGGAAAACCTCCCTGTCATTCAATGAGAAGGGCTAGGCATAAGCAGTACCCCAGCCAAGGACTTTGCTAATTCAGGAGCCTGCTGTGCCGTCCTACTCCCCCAGATCCCACGGGGAGCTGGGCCAGGAGCTTTTGGCTACCACAGAGCAACCCCCCCGGTACTGGAGACGCTCGTTTGTTTAAATATTAAACAGTAACTCCATTGCACGCACATGTAAAAATGCACAACCAGCAGCCCAGGCCCTGCTCCCGGATTTGCTGATGCTGCAAAACATTCAGTGATGATGCCCGTGGGTCGTTATAAAGGGAAAGGAGTTTGGCTTTAAAAACATACCATAGACCAGTTGCACTTAAATACGTCAGCCAACAGCTTCCAAACCCCTATAAATATATTAAATAAATAAGCCGGGCAGGGTTTGCACTGGGGCTGCGTGTGTGGATGCACCAACCAGTGGTGAAGCTCACGAATGAGAAATAAATAACCTTTAAATAACACAGGGTGACCAGATATCCCGATTTTGTAGGGACAGTGCCAGTATTTGGGGCACCGATTACCCCCACCCCTGTCCTGATTTTTCAAACTTGCTATCTGGTCACCCTAAAAGAGAACCATGCCCAGCCTCAAACCCCGGGGAATAGTAAACGGGTTTGGGGCAGGGTTTGCCATTGACCCCGAGAGGGAGGGGCAGCTGCTGCTGATGCCCCAGTACAATAGTTAAGAGCCTTGGTTGTTGCTTTGCAGAGTGGAGGTGGTGGGGGGAATAAGGGAGAATCCAGGCTGGATGAGCAGAGCATCCTCCGGCTGGGAGACACCCCCCGTAAAACTCCCCCTTAGATCTCAAAGCCCGGAGCCCCTCCCCAAGGCATGGGACTTCTCAGGCGCCAACCCCTGCGCCCCTTCACACCAGCGTGAGGTGGCGGAGGGCCCGCAAGGACGTCTCCAGGAAACGCTTGAAGTTGGCGAGGATGATGAATCCGCCGGCTTGTTTGTCGAAGTCGGACGAGAGGCTGGGGAGGGTGCCCTGGCCCTCGGCCTTGGGGTACGTCACCGTGTTCAGACCCAGATCCTCCATCTAAAGGAGCGGGAGACAGCAAGCAGCATGAGCAGGAGCCCAGTGGAGCCGGCGCCTGACGCACCCGGGGAAGCTTGGGCCTGCTCTGAGACAGCCGGGCTCTGGCTCGGGCCCTTCGTGCTGGCGAAAGGAGCCCGAAGCCTCAATCTAGGCACAGGTCAGGGCCGGCATGGGGGTGAGCTCCCCGCACCCTGGGAGGCCCCGCTGTGAGGCTGAGGGCGGGTCGCTCTCCCCATCCCATTCAATCCTCCACAAGCACGTCGGGCCCAGGAACGCAGCAGGGCTATGGCAAGCAGGGATTGGCTTCACCTTTGCTGCCAGGCCCTGCCCTGGCTGGCTCCCCGCCTGAGCCACTTGATCTGGGTGAAGGCCGCCAGGATTCTGGCTGCCCCCAGGGGCCCTGACCCCCCCCTCCCCCCAAGGGCCTGGTCCCACCCACCGGGGGAGCAGGAGCAAGTGGAGCGGTGTACCTGCTGCTGGATGTTAGTGGACAGGTTCGAGACGTCCAGCTGGAGGGCATCCACTAGGCTGGAGTGAGCCGGCAGGAGCTGGAGGAGGAGGGCGAGGTGGCCGTGGTAGATTTGGAGCCCGTCCCGGATCTGGCTGAAGCAGGCATCCTGTGGGCACGAGAAGGAAGGAGTTGAGAGAGGAGGCCGGAGCGGGGACGCTAGCTCTTTAGTGACCCGATTGGCATCAAGTTTCCTGTGCAGTGTCTATCCCAGCGAAACACCTTGGCTGCGGTGACTGTGCAGCACGGAAGGGGTTAACTGTAACTGCAGTGGGCCAGCTGTTCCCTTTCCCCCCGAGGGGTCGGAGCTTCCCCTGGGGCTCCTTCCTTGCCGGGGACCCCTAGAGCAGGGCTGGAAAACGTGACCATCGAGCTCAAGACCCTGCAAGGACCGGAGACTTCCCCCAGCCCCAGCTGACAGATCCGTGAAGCTCAGTGAGGCAGCACGGACCTGGGCCTCTCCCTCCCTCGCCGCCAGGCCGGCGCTGGGGATCACCAAGGCCGGGAAGTGCTGAGTTACAGCAGCGTTTGCCAGGGCTGTGAGGAAGCCTCCCCCTCTTTCTAGCTCGCTGCCCCTGCCCAGCTATTTTGGGCTGGACTATTCTTAGGGTTGGGTTTATCAGCCAGGCCCTGGCCTGGGAAGGCTTCGGATGAAGCCGAGAGGCGTTTGGGAAGCTGGCAGAGGAACAGGGTCGAAGTGGTTCCATTGTTCTTGTTTTGGAGAAGGCTGCCGTGGCTGGAGAGAAGCCAAAGCTGAGAACCAGCAGGTCATTGCAGGAGTGCCTTTCCTTCACCCCCGGGGCCGGGAAGCACCGCGGCGTGCTGCTCCTCTAACCCTTTCGGAGCTGATCCTCACTCCTGCCCCAGGCACAGACCTGCTGCTGGAGTCAGTCCGAGTCCGACCTGCGGCTGCCACCACTGTCAGTGGGAGCAAGCTGGGGCCCTTAGGACGCAGCCCACAGATCGCTCCCGCCCCCCCGCCCCGACCTTGCTGTAGTCCCGTGCGGTCAGACTCACCACTTCGAAGGTCTTGCTGTGACACTGATCCAGCGGGGCCTGGGAAATGCCCAGTTTCTGCTTGACAAGCATCAGCTCCTCCTCGTTGCAGAGCTGGAGGGTCGTGCACTGAGGTGGGATGAGAAGCAAAGGTACAGTCAGGTGGGAATTATAAGCCAAGTATTGCCTCGGCGACGGCTAGCGATTGCTGTTCCGGGACCCCAGTCTAGGCCGAGAATGCGATGGCCGGGGTGGGCTCCAGACACCAGCCGCAACCCTGCAAACACTCCTGGGAGTAACTTTACCCACTGAAGTCAAATGCAAAGTTCTACACTTAGGGAGGGGGGAAAAAAAATCCAATGCACAACTGCAGAATGGGGATCTAGGCAGTGGTCTGAAAAGGATCTGGGGGGTGAGTCACAGATTGAATATGAGTCAACAGTGTGATGCTGTTATGAAAAAGGCTAATCCCCGTCGAGGTGTATTAACAGGAGCATTGTATGTAAGACACGGGAGGGGACTGTCCTATTCTGCTCTGCATAAGGCTTCAGATGTATTAAGGGTTGTTATAAAGACAACAGGGATCAATTGTTCTCCGTGTCCACTGAAGGTAGGACAAGAAGTAACGGGCTTAATCTGCAGCAAGGGAGATTTAGGTGAGATATTAGGAAAAACTTTCCAACCATCAGGGTAGCTAAGCTCTGAAACAGGCTTCCCAGGGAGGTTGTGGAATCCGCATCATTGGAGGTTTTTAAGCACAGGTTGGACCAACACCTGTCATGGATGGTCTGGGTTTGCTTGGTCCTGCCCGGAGTCCCTTCCAGCCCTGCCTTTCTAGGATTCCGTTAGTCTCGCCTGCCTTTTCCCAAGCACTGTTTTTCTGTTTTCATTTTTGCATTGTCCTTTCCTTTGGCACGACCCCGGGAATAGCAGGAAAGGAGAGGGACTCAGTGCTGCACATTGGCTGGCGTGGTCGTGCGAGACTTTGGAAACTGGACCAAAGCAAACAAATCCACTGGCTATGTGAATAAGACTGGCTGCCCCACAGGGTTAAAATACTGACAAGCGGGAGCTGTAATCTCCAGGAAACATGCCCTTTCGGATCCCCCGGGCCAGCGGGCTGGCCAGCGTCTGCTTCCCAATTTAACACCATCAGTGCGAAAAACTTTTCTGGGCCAAATCCTAAGGGCCCGATCCTGCAAACGCCTCGGTGTGGGAGTAACACTGAATAAACAGGGCTGCTCGCCTGAGGAAGGAGACCTGCAGAAGTGCATGAGGATCAGGCCAAACAAACTGCAGTCCAAAGCAGGAGGAGGATTCACCGTCCTCAAATCCGCTCTCTGCCTGCATCAGGCAGGGGCAGAGCGACCAGAAGGGGAAGGCTGCAGTTTGCACTGGCTGAGTGGACAGATCCTCTACCTAGCGGCTGGGTAAATTGTCAGGCTGGTCCCTGAGAAGACACTTGTTCAGCAGCCTGCAACTCCTCTGGGAGGGATGGGTCCCTGTTTCTGGTTCTTGCTTTGAGAGAGGCGAAGAGACACAGTTCCTCTTGCTCCTGTTGTGTACTTCCTGACAGGGGTTGAAGTTTGCTAAGTTTGCTGGATGAGGAGGGCCCTTGTCTGTGACCCTGCCAGCTGGAGGTAGTGGGGACCTGGACAGGTGTCTGTCCCTGGGGAAGATCAGCACAGCTTCACGCTGCTCTACAGCAAGGGGTCTGACGCCGCGGAGTGATCTCCCAATCCGTCTCGTCCTGCTGCGAAGTCCTACCGCCCAGCCCAAGGCATAGCTACTGGGGAAGCCTGTCTGTCTGGGAGCCTGGGGCTGAGATCCTCAGCAGAGATGAAGCCTCCGGATCAGAATGTCAGGGCCCCACCCCTGAGTGCTCAGGGCCCGGCTGCTGGCATCCTCCCTTGTTACAGTTTAACCCACTGCGCAGCTCTCCCCTGAGTCCCCTCCAGCCCGGCTGCAGCCCCCAGCATCACTGCTGAGCGAGAGACCCCAAATCGCCAGGGAGGCGTGTAGCTGCAGCTTTCTCGTCAGATGTCAAGAAGCCCCTTTGTGCAGGTCATAGATGAACCTCTGAGTGCATTGCATAGCCCACCCCAGACCTCTGCTGCCCTCCATGCCTCTCCCCTTGGTTTGTGTCGAGCAACTCACCACAAGCTCCTCCACCTGGGCGACGTCCCCTTTGATTTTGCGGATGTATTCCAGGTCCTTCTGCAGGAATTGCTGGAAATCCTGATCCCCGGAGAACTCTGGCAGGGGAGCTGCGTGCAGCATGGTGCACCCCAAACACAGCACAGCGCTGACTAGCAATGGTAGAACAGCTGGAGGCGAAGGAAGGAGAGAGAGGAGCAGAGTCAGGCAGGTAAGTGCAGAGGAATCCAGCTGTGGCTGGAGATACAGAGCGGGAGAAACGCCCCCTTTCTGTGTTCAGAGGAGATAGTAGGGTTAGTCCAGAAGCCCCAACTGAGGTTGGCGGCCCTGTATGCTGGGCACTGCACATACACCTAGTGAGAGACAGGCCGTGCCCAGGAGAACTTCCAGTGGAAACTGTTCTCATGTAAGTATCACCCCAAAGTGTGTTGGTTCCCCCAATCTCTGCCCAAGGAGCTTAGTCTAAAGAAACACAATCTAGACATTAAAGCTTTTAGAGTTAAAGTTAGAATGAGACTTTGATTTAAATCCCCTCTGCTTTCAGCTGCTCATAACTCAGAATTTTTTGTAGCGAGGCAAACTCACCCATAACATGCAGTAAGTAACCCCACCTGTTAAAAACATAATCCAGCCTGTATAAAACACATGCCTCTTAAATGTTCTGCATTTGTCCCCACAGCTATTCTTTTCCTGGTTATACATAAAGAGGCAAATATACCAGGAAGAAGGAAGAAAAAAAAATTTTTTTTTTTTGTTTAAATCAAACAACCCAAACGGTAACTGTAGAAGTTACTGTTCCCCAAATCACACTTACCAGCCCCCTCACCTAGAATAAATCCAAGCAGTTTGCTATTAGGAAATCAGTGGCTATGGTATCTTGCTGTCGAGTGAAGGTTCGTACTTACTTTGGAGAGATCTCATTCTAAATGCGTGGAATCTTCTCAGTATCTCCTCCCCTTTTGAGTTTATGACGGTTCCCGGGAATGTGAATAAGACAGACGCAAAAGCTGTACTAGTCCCTTTCAGTTCACGAATGCTGAACCTCTCATCAATACAGGGCATTTATAGTCTTGTCAGGGAAAATTCACTCTGATGAAATAAGTGTGACAAATCGCTTGGGCAAATCATTCCTAGAATTTGTATTTTCACAGATTTGTATTTTCAAGTTTGACAAAATGTAGGTTTTCAAATGGTCCTAATTGATTCTACTTGGGACCCCAATCTTAGACCGCTGGACCTGTTCTCCAGCCCACTGGGGCAAGATCAATAGAAACTCATTAATTCTCATTGCTCTTTAAACCCCAGAATGCCCCCAAAGTCAGCCACTCCCCAAAAGATCAGCCGTTTCTTATTCCCCATCAGAGATTTAATTGTGAGCTAACAAGACATCTCAGTCCTGATCAAACTTTGTTATCCTTACAGTAGAAGCAGCTGCTTTGTTCTCCAGCAACGTGAGTAGATTGTTTGTTAATTTAACCAAGTAATTAGGTCATGATGAAGAGAGAGAAATCACCTTTACATTCCTCTCTCCTTGTTGCTGTGTTCACTTGCCCTCAAGTAGAACCACTAACATTCCCTCATGTGATATGTGCTTCGCCTAGAATTAAAACAGCATGTGTCTGCTTGCTGAGAGATCCTATGCCTTAAGTCTGGAGGGGCCCACACCATGGTATCTGGGCCCCAGACAGTCATGAATGATTGTGATCCTCACAGCACCACCTAGGGAGATAGGGAAGGATCACATGGGGAAACTGAGGCACAGCAAGGCTTTAGGCCAGTTTTCCAAAGTGGCTAGTGATGGTAGATACTCAACGCAAGACCCTAAAATTCAGGAATTGTCCTATGAAGATCTTCATAGAATCATAGAATATCAGGGTTGGAAGGGACCTCAGAAAGTCATCTAGACCAACCCCCTGCTCAAAGCAGGACCAACCCAACTACATCATCCCAGCCAGGGCTTTGTCAAGCCGGGCCTTAAAAACCTGTAAGGATGGAGATTCCACCACCTCCCTAGGCAACCCATTCCAGTGCTTCACCACCCTCCTAGTGAAATAGTGTTTCCTAATATCCAACCTAGACCTCCCCCACTGCAACTTGAGACCATTACTCCCTGTTCTGTCATCTGCCACCACCGAGAGCAGCCGAGCTCCATCCTCTTTGGAACCCCCCTTCAGCTAGTTGAAGGCTGCTATCTTGGTGTAAGGGACGTGACCGGGGTCACATGAAAAACCCGTGGCTGTCTCTGGCCTGCCTTGTCTATTTAGATAACAAGCTCGTTTGGGGCAGGGACTTGCTGTGGGTGAAATTCAAGTCACTGGGAGTCTTGCCATTGATCTCGGTGGGCCAGGGGTTCACCGTGTGTGTGCAGCACCTTGCTCTCAGCACCGCTGGGATACAGACACCACGAGGACTCTGAACCCCTCTTTCCAGCAGCGTTAGCTGGCTCGGGGTGGGGGAATGGGCCTGGGAGGTGCACTACAGCGATAGGAGCTCCAGCCCCCTTGGCAAGGCCCTGACGGGAGCGATCCTGCACCGGTCTCTGGCGATCGTTCCCCAGATTCGGGGGATCTGACCCCGGCGCTGCTTCCTAACTCCTCAGTGTTCTTTTGTTGGCAGGCTGGTGGGGAAAACGCGACGCACATTTCCATCTTGGGCTGCCTGGCCCAGTGCCAGCTGAACCAACTCCCGCCCGGCTGGGGGCAGGGGGACGATTGCTCGGAAATGGAGCTGGAGGGGGCTTTGAGCCCAGCCCCTTGGCAAAGCGGCTGCGGCACTTAGTGGGATGGCGTTGGAATGTATTGTCCTGGCTCCGTTTAATCGCAAGCTCCACGTTCTACCTGCCTGGGAACAAGGAAATGGGATTCTGGGCAGGTGCCAAAGTAATAAAAAGTCCAACCCGCCTCACCGAATCCCGGCATGGGGATTTAAACCATCTGTCCCAGCATGACCTCTCGGAGAGGCAAAAGCGGGGGGGGGGGGGGGGGGGAAAAAACAGATCCTCCTCATTCTGACCCCCCCCCGACACACTTCCCTTCTGAGGCCTTGGTCAAATCACTTCACCTCGGATAATCAGCCGGGCTCGGCATGTTCCACGGTGCCTCAGATGCCGCTCTCACTGCCCCCACCTGGACTCTCCGTGGACCTCTGAGCCCGGCAGGTGTAGGTCAGCCACAGGCAATGGCCTGTGCTGATTTGCACCAGCTAATGGTTGCGCATGTAACCGTTACACCAGCTGAGTGCAAGCTGAGCCAGCCAGCCCCAGGCAATTGCTCTGAGAGGCATGAATCAAGCCATCCACCTCAATGGGGTGTTAACTGAACCCGAAGGACCTAACTCCTGCTTGTTGTGCTCTGAGCTGGAATTGCTGCTTTGGAAAAGGGCAAACTTAGGAACAGAGCGGGTCACACAGTGGGTCAGTATACGAGTGGATCAGTATACTTCTGGCTCCGTCAGCTCTCAACCACCAGAGCTGTTCTGAGATGGCCCCTTTAAGGGAGCTGGGTGGAGCCCCACCTGCTTCCCAAGCTAACTTGAGGGAGAGCGTAAGGAGGTGGGAGGTGTGGGGCTTGCTACTCTGGCTGGGGCAAGGAGCTGGCTGGGGTTCCCCCTGGGCAGGTAGCACAGGCCTGGGGAGGAGCAAGGCCACATGAGCTGGTTACCTGTTTGGATTTGTGTTGAGCTGAGTTTGTGTTTGAACAATCAGTAGACCCCTGGTGAAAGGGGCTGAAACATGGACCCTTGAGGGGGTTGGGGAGCGGGCTCACTGATGCACTGGCTGGCGGCTTTCAGGAATGTGGGGAAACTGAGGCAGGGGCAGGTCTGATACCAGGTTTGAGGTGTCCCTGTTACAGAACCTGACTGACAATTCCCTACTCCGCCCACTAGACCAAATTAGTCTAGGGGTTAGAGCAGAAGGGGTTGGGGAGTCAGGACTCCTGGGTTCTCTCACTTGCTCCGTGGCCTTGGGGCTGTGGCTCCGCCTCTCTCTGCTCCCTGGACTGGAGAGAATTTGTTACGAATGCCAATTGCTCTGAGGTTCTGCCCCAGCTCCCTCAACGGGCTGCAGGGCTGAATTCAGTTTGCTCCACAGACATTCCTGGCTGATGGTCAGCCCTGCGCAGGGGGTCAACACTCTCTGGGGCCCGTGCGACTGGAGCCGGGCGGGAGAGCCCTCACCTCTGCAGAGCTGGCGCCCAGGGGAATTTCACCTCATGGGAGGCAGAATCTCCCGATAGCCTCTCATGGGAAGGCTGGTGGCAAAGTTTCCAAGCTTTCAAGAGTTCCTCCTTCCGCAGCGAGATTTCAGGCCGTGGCACAAAGCTGGGCTGTGAGGAACAGTGCCGGGTTCACAGTGGCGCCATGGAGCCGGGCCCATGCTCAGAAGGGTTCCCCGGCCTGCCCCGCTTGCACTGGGCCGAGACCCCACCAGCCTGCTGGCTGCTCCCCGCCCATTACTTGCTCCTCTCGGCCTGCCTGCCGGCCGGACCCAGTGCCCCTCCGGCTCCGGGCAGTCTCTGCTTCCCACCACCTGTGGGACCCCGCCTGTCTCCCCGGGGCTGAGCTGCCTGGGACTGGTGCAGAAGCAGACACAGTCACCGCCGAGCAGGGCGGGTGAGTGCGGCCGGGAGGCAGGGGTGGGGGAATGGGTCTCTGAAGCGTCTGGGGAGCTGTGAGGGGGCGGGGAAGATGTGTCTGTGTTGGGGCACTAGGGAGTGGGGGTTCTGTGTGGGACGCAGGACAGTTGTGGTGGGGCTGTGGGCAGGGGCTCTGGCCAGAGGGAGTCACGGGGGTGTTGGGCGGGGGGGCTGTGTGGCATGGCATGGGCCCCCTCCGAGGGGAAGGGGCAGGCTGGCAGCACAGGGCCGGGCAGGACACAGTGCGTCTGGCAACTGCCGGTTTGTAGATAGTGCCCTCGCACTGGGCTGGGCGGAGCGGGGCTGCCCCTGCCATGCCCTTGGCCAGCCCCTCGCTGCAGGGACCGACGCCCCCGCGCCATGCTCCATTGCCCCCATGGGGACCCACAAATATATTTGGCACTGGGCCCCCAAAGGTTAATCCGGCCCTGGTGAGGAAGAAGGGGAGAGGTAGTGAAATTTCCCAGGGCGTGTTGGTCACTGAAGGCCAGGGGCGGGGTGGTCTCCCATGGACTGATGTCACCTCCTTGGAAGTGGTGAAGATGGAAAATGCTGGCTCAGGGGTGAACAGCTGGGCATGGCTGGGAGTCAGCAGGCTTTTATTTTCAAGAATTAGGGCTATTAAAAACAGAAGAGTGAGTCAGAAATAGGAAGTCGCAGCTGCTGGCAGGAACTGGGCATACGCCCAGAAACCACGGGGATGGGTACGAGAGGGCCCAGGAGTGAGCTTTGTCATGGTTACCAAGAGTGGTGGAGTTTCCACTGGGCTTGGCCAATGTGCGTGGGAAACGGGGCCTTTCTTAGCGCAGCTGCCACCGGTGAGCTCCATTTTAGCTGCTCCTTTCCCCACCCTGGCAGGAGGCACTTCTGGCTCCTGGCTAGGCCCAAGGCTGAGTTGAGGTGGGGCTAGCCCAGTGCCATGGAGCGAGAGGAGCGCTCTGAGCCCCCCCACCCCCGTGTGTGTGGGACTCTCTGTTTGAAAATGGACTCCAGTCCGACCTACCCCCAATGCCCACACGCCGGCTCTGCTGTGCCCGCTGTGCATAGACACGGGGGACCCCGTCCTGCCCGCAGAGCAGCCTCCTGAATGCGGCCCCGTGCGGCCCCGCGGGGCCCTCTCTGGGGAACGGGCTGGGTCCATCCCTTTCAGCCCATTCTCCAAGGGCGTCGCTCAGCCCAGTTTGAGCTGACCCCAGTGCCGGGGCGGCTGTGTCTCCTGGAGCGATCGCTCTCTGGCTGGAGATCTCACTGCTCGGGGAGGCCCCTCCTGAGACCAGGCCAGGATGGGCCTTTGGCCTTGAGTCTGTCTCTGCTGTGAGGCACTGAGCCCACCCCAGAGGGCTGGGGTCCAGCCAACGCATAGGATTCCCAAGGGAGAGAACGTTTGTGTGTGTCCTGGGGGGGCAGTTACGTAGAAAGCTGCAGGCTAAGGTCTTCCTGGTTCCACTGCCTGGGCCTTGCTCTTGACTTGCCCTGGGGGGAGCGAGGGCAGGATGTGACCCAGCCCGGTTTGGAAATCCTGGATGCTCTTAGATTTCCCAAGTGGGAGGAGCTGGGAGGAGCTTGATATGAAGAAAACACAGACGCGTCCATCACACTCGGACGGGTTGGTTCATTCTCCCAGCTTGTCACTGCAAACAAATCCAGATGTGCTAGCCCTGGGCTCTACCTCGACTCCTCTGGAAAGGGAGGCAGGCTGGCGTAGTGGTTAGAGACCTGACTTGAGTTCACAGCTGCTTGTGTGCCCTGGGACCAGCCACTTAGCCTCACTGTGCCTCAGTTCCCATCCGTGCAATGGGGACATTAGCCTCACTCTGCCCCACAGAGGGGGTGAGGTTACAGCTGGTAAAGACTGACAGGCTGGGGACCAGATAAATCCCTTAGCGAGCTAGAAAGTGCTGCTTTAATGGCATGGCCAGGGCGGAGTCAACCCAGACCTCTGCCCCCTGCAGATAGGCACATACCAAACTGTCTGGCTTTAGAGGGACTGTGAGAGAGCCCTGGTGCACTGCACAGGACTGAATCTCCCCTTCTGGTTACAATATTTCAGCTTCCTTCAGAAATGACCCAGCGTTGCTGTGTGCTGTTCAGCTGTAGTGCTCTACCCCAGAGCTGGCTGCATTTTAGTGGTGGGTGAGGTGAATCCTCTGTGTGTGTGAGACTTGTAAAGCATCTGAGGTCCCTTCAGGATAAAAGTCCCTGTTATCTGGCCAGCTAGGCTATACTGGCGCCCATCACCAGAGTATCTGGGCTCCCCATGTCAGATGCTGCGAGGCGGGCCCCTGGGATGTGTTTTCTGAGAGGACCCCTCCTGGGTGGCGCAACCTGCATTCAACCTGAATGGGAGGGATCCCTTCAGCACTGCTGTTCATTGAATCAACTGTTGGGGTTGGAGGGGACCTCAGGAGGTATTTAGTCCCACCCCCTGCTCAGAGCAGGACCAACCCCCAAAGGGCAGTTCCTCCAAGAGTCTGACTGGGCGGGTAAAACCCAATCCTGCAGCCCCGGCCGGGCCTGAGGGGCAGCTCTGGCTGGTCCATGGTTCCTGGCTGCAGCGCTTGCCCCGTGGAGGCTGGAGCCAGCCCCTGGATCTCGCTTTTCAGACTCTTATCGGTTGGGGGGTGTCCCCGATACTGAGGCCAGGAGCAGCCGCCTAGTCTGAGCTGCGGCAGAGCCCAGGCCGGAGGCCCCCCCACCCCCCCGGCCATTCCTGGGGCTCAGCGCATCTGTCCCCTGCCCAGGCAGGTGCCTCTCTTCTGGCCTCTCAGCTGGGCAGGGGCCCTGGACATTCCCTCCCCCCCCCACACACACAGCTGGACTAAGAGCGGTGGGGCACAGCCCTGCACTGCCCCCCTGTGGCCATGGCCGGGATGACGCCCACCAGGTCTTCCCCCAACACACCTTCTTGCCCCAGCCGTCCCCATTCAGGCCTTTGCTGGGGGGAGGCTTTCAGCACCACCCTGCACTGAGGCCACCTGAGGCACAGAGGGGACGAGGCCGAGTGGGTTTTGCAACAGCCTCAGCAAAGCCGAGAGTCCTGCCAGGGGCGGGTTAGGAGGGTGTGGGGCTCATGCCCTGACCCAGGCAGGTTGCAGCACGGCTCCCAGCTGAGCTCCTGGCTCTGTGCACTCTGCCTGAGGCTAGCTGGCACCTGAGCAGGTCTTCCATCGGGTGTGGGGCAAGGCCTTTAGCCCCAGGCACAACGTGACCTTGATGAGCTGGGCTTTAAATCCATGCGGCAATGGGCTGTTCCGGTTCAGCGAGACACCAGCCCCGGGACAGCGGGGGTTTCGCCAGCCTCCGTGTCCTGATCGCCTCACCCCTGGGATGAGGCTATGGGGGCTGGGGGGAACAGCAGTATTGGCTGAGAATTCCTCAGTGATACCCGAGCCAGAGCTGCAAGGCTGGGGTAGCTGGGGGCTGCGGGGTGGGAGTGAGGGGCACCCACAGAACTGTGATGGGGGGGGGGGGGAGCCCAGGGTGGGGCTAGCAGGGGGCACTGGCAGAGATGCAGGGGGGGGGGGCTGTTGCAGGATGCGCCCTCCCACTTGCCCTGTGCCGGGCTCCAGCCAGAGCTGTCCCTCCCGCCAATGCTTGGCCTGGCACCTGGGGCTGGGGCTCCGGTAGCTTTACTGCTGGCTACCGCGGGTTGTGCCCTCTGCCTGCTGGCAGCACATGTGCTGCCCTCCTGGGAGGCCAACGGCCCCTCAGACTCAGGCCCAGCCGGCAATGGCTCAGGGCTAATGGGGCTGATGAAGAGCCCACAGTCTGTGCCCAGCGGGACTCTAAGGATCGTGCCTCCGGCTTGAACCCATTGCCCAGCTTGCCAGAGGCTGCAGTGGGGATCCTTCAGTGATGTGGCGCCCTCTGGTGGTGCAGTGTAGTCAAGGCACATTACTCACACCAGAGAGGGGCCCAGAGTGCACCAGCAGCTAGCTGCCCTCCTCTCCCAGGTTCTAGGAATGGCTGTGCACACTAGGCGTGCACTAAGTGCATTATTGGCACAGTGGCATTGGAGGAGCGTTCCCTTGGCAGTTTCTGATGGAGGGGGTAGGACTGGACTAGCAGGGGGCTGTGGGTGGGGATTGGGCAGATCCCCCATGTTGTGTATAAAAGGGAATCACTCCCGGACTGTCCATGGCTCTGAAACCAAACACAAATCATCCACGGAGCCACAACCCAAGCCCCAGAGTCACTCCAGCACTGGCTTCTTCTGCGAGGAACTGGGATTGGTCCACTGAGCTGGGCTTCACTGACAAGTAGGCTCAGCGTGTCTTTCCTAGCAGCCCAGTCATTTCTTCCAGGCCTTTCCCTGCATCACACCTCTGTGGCGACCTTCTTCTGTCTCTCCCAACTCAGTAGGGGGAAGTGGTGACCTGTGGTTAGAGCGGCTTGGCCCAAAAGTTGGGGACCTGTGCTGCGCGTGCACCAGGCAAACTGGACTCCAGTCTGGGCCGATCCCTAGGCACTACCCCTATTGACATGTTTAGTTTCCATGGTGCAGGATCAGGCTTGACTGACTAGCACATCCCTTCCGGGTTTCGTTCTCTGCTTACGGGACACGACCCCTGGCTCCCTGTACATTGGTCCTGCCAGAGGGTAAATCATGAGAAGTGGTGCCAGGGACACACAGAGGGGTGAGGTAGGTTAGAGGAGCCCCTCGGGCCCTGGTTTAGATTGGTGCAAACTAGGCTGTTCTGTGTATCTTGGCCCTGTTTCAGGCCAGGCCTTTAATGAAGTCCTGCGATCCCTCCAGCTGCACTTGCTTTCAGGGACAGTGCACATGCCTGGGTCTGGTGTTGCAGCACCCCCTGCTGGATACAGGCAGCAGCACCAATACCCTGGGCTAGCATATAAGATTCCAAAGTTATTGGTATTGAAGTAATGACCACCGGCCTCAGTCTAACAGAGCCTAAAGCTGTGGGATAAACAACCCTGATCAACAACTTCCCTCCTTGTGCCAGAGGAACTCTGCCCAATAAGGATAAAGCTCGTCTGTGCTGATACCAGAACTTTCGCAGGGTTGGCCTGAGAGCGGAATGAACTCCTCCATGAGCTAAGAACCATCGCAAACCGCCCACCTCCTGCTCCGAGCACCTGGTGTGTTTGTCTTCTCCCACAAACCCAGGGCATTGATACTAAAAACCTGCTAAACCAAGCCATTCTCCAGCACATGCTTCTGCTGGGGAGTAGAAGGGAGAACCACTGTGACAGATGTTAAGCAACGTGACTAATGCACAACTGGATGGCATTTATACCCTAGAGTGGGGAGCAGGTTATAAGAACGGCTATGGAACAGAACAACTCTGTGCAGTGCAGCACAACACTAGTTTTGAGGGCTGCCTGCTGCTGCCTTGAAATATTTTCTTCTAGCAGAGACACGGCAGAGGGAGAGGATGTCTGAGAGCATCAGACCACGGCCACATACGTGGAAAACTAGGGAAAAAGGAGGCCCTCACCGAAGCACTTGCTGCTCTTGTGGGCACTGCGTTCATACACAACAGAGGTCAGGTGTATTACCTACAAATGGGGCAGAGGGCAGGCTGCAAAGAGCAGTTTCAGGGAGTCTTAGGTTCATCTAGTTATGTAGGCCCCCGTAACCCTGGCTCTTGTTCCGCAGCACACAGGTTGGCACCACTTCACACACATGAAGAAAGCCGTAGCCCCCTTAGAGGGAGGGAGAGTTGCAGAAGGATCAGTGCTGCACGACACAGTATGTGATATCATCTGTATGCCTGATGCCTAATTAGTGGTTGAGGTTCTCAGCCCTGTGCCATGCAAGTCAGATTAGATGGTCGTTGTGGTCCCTTCTGGCCTCAAACTCTCTGAAGAAACCTGAGGGTTACTTGATGGAGCTGACGGAAGGAGCCTTTGATCTGGCCAGAGTCCGTTTTTTACAAAACGCCTTTTCCACCACCAGGGAGCTGGTTACAGTAACTAGAGCAAGGGAGACCAGGAATCCCCGACTGCCACTCTTGGGAGGAAGGTCTGACCTTGTGAAAGGTCCCTCCCTTCTCTCACTGCATCAGCATCTGAAAGCTTCGGGATTTCCAAGCTGTTCCACCTCCCCCACCGTGAAACTTAAAGCCGCAAAACCACACACACGTGCGAGGTTTTTTTCCAACTTTTATTTTAAAAGTCATAATTGAAGCTTAACAAAGTCTTAACCCATTATTATTGTGAGAGCTGCGGCTCAGACATGGTCTGTGTAGCAGTAACCACCACCCACCCAGCAGCAGGTCACACACGACGCACCCAGAAGCAGCTAAGAGGTTTGGTGACAGAGCTCAGTAGGTTTAATTCATTAACCCCTTGTGTGCTTCCCATGCCGGGTGCAGCAATGACTTCCACCACAAGCAACCTTAAAAGAAGTTTTATTGGGAATTGGGAGGGTGGGTTTCCCTTAATATGCTGATCTCTTGGGTGATGGTTGTAGGGGAGCACTTCCCTCTGCAATAGGCAGAGGGCGATATAGAACCTGGGGGTGTCTCCCCTCCCCACCCCAATACGTACATGCAGAGAGTTTATAAAAGAAAGGCAGATTCTGGATTGTAGCCACCAGAGGTTGGTTTCTATCAGACAGGATATTCCCTGTGGGAAAATAAAAATAGACTGCAGTCCCCAGAGGATCATGGGAAACCGTCATCGTCATCCTCTGCCATTTCCTTCGCGAATTCCAGGTCCTGCTGCTCCCGCTCCCGGCGCTCCTGGAAGGCAAAGGCAGGGCACGTTCCTAACAGGCCAATTGCAGCCGTGGGACTGGGATGGCTCAGGGCACTGAGCTGCTCGGAGAGGCTGCCAGGTGAGCAGTGAGGGAGAGAGAGGGGGAAGTGATGGCCATTCATGTGAAATGAGTGAAGAGAAGGCTCTGTCCAAACCACAGCTGGCACCGAGGACTGACTGGGGCCCTAGACAGAACTCCTGGCTCGCCACAGAAAGGTTCCCACCAGGGCAGGGATGCGGGGGGTCTCAGCACAGGCTAGACAAGAGCACACAGCACAGGTTGGGAGGCATGTGTCACTCCCAGGGAGGGGTGCTAATGGGGTGCTCAAAGCCCTCTCCCCACAGGCAGGAAGCCCAGAACCCAGGTGGGATCTCACCTCTGCAGACTCCAAGTCCTTGTTGTAAGACTTAGGTGGGAACCTCATGGCCTGGAAACACAAACAAAAGGGAATCAGTGAGGGACTGCCAGGGCCACAGGGCAGAGGCAAGGAACCCCCAGGCACCTCCCAGGCTGTAGCAGACATTTCCAAGCACGCACGGCAGCCAGGGGTCCTGCTCCTTGCTCCATCAGCAAGTTCCAGCACGGCCAGGTAGGCGGCCCGACTGACACGCTGACAGGACAGCAACCTTCAGTTGCACCTCCCAGGGCAGTGGAGCTCAGGATGTGCTCACAAAGGTAGCGCATATTTTGAGGCCTCGTGAGGCCGGGGAATCAGCTCTCGCTCCCGGCAGCTGGAGCTAGAGTGCTGAGAAATTTGCCAGAGATCAGGCCCTTTCAGCAGAGGCTGTCACAGCAGTTTGGCATGAATGAGGCCTCCCAGCGCCCACGTGGGGGAGCTTGCTCCTCTCCCATTTTGCAGAGGCAGTTCAGTAGAGTGGCGAACAGAACCCAGGAGTCTGGTCTCCCAACCCCCAATGTAGTGCACTGTATTAGCAGGCAGAGTACAGAATGGGGGGTGTTTAGATAAGAGGAGAACGTGGGGAGCTCATGGAGGGCGGAGGGACCATGCTTTGAACTGGTGCCCCAACAAAGGATCTGGGGGTGCAAGGGAGAGGAAGGAGAAGAGCCAACCCATCACCCCAGAGGGGCCTGGAACCTGCTGGGGGAGCTGCTGAAGGCCCGAGGTGTCTAAATCACCCTGCTGCACTCACACATCTCAGGAGAGTGGCCCCCGGGACCCCTGACCCAGCACCCGGACAATGGGCAGAGCCTGCGCTGCAGCCTAGCTACCTTGACAGACATGTTGTGGATGTCGAGGCAGAAGGAGATCCTTTGATGGAAGGCCAGCTGGGGCTCCCGTGTGGAGTAGATGTCAATCATCTCTTTGGACTGGACATAGCCTTTCTCGTGGTTAATGCTGGCTTCAATCACGCCGTCCCGGATGGCCTACAGCCCAGAGGCAACAGTCACGGCAAAGGGCCAACCTTGAAGGCTGGTGTTCGCGTGCACAGAGTTCCCGGTGGTCAAAGTCGCGGATGGCAGTGTGAGCGCTTTGCACTCAGGAAGTGGAGACTCGCTCCCACAGGACAGCGAATTGGTCTGTCTGTTCTCTCAAGCCCTGAGCCCCACATCCCTCTTCCACTCAGTGGGAGCACCTCAAGTTTTTCTTGGTGCAACATCCCTTGGTATCGACTGCTCAAGGAAATGACAGATGTAGCGAGATGGGTAGGGATAAGGCTACGCTCTGGGTCAGAGCACCCTGGCATGAAGGGGTTAATTGGGATGCAGGCACTTGGAGCTGCTGATGGCCCAGATCCCAATAGTAAGAGGCTGGTGACAGATCCTTTTGGAGGAGCAGAGAGCTGGTTCAGTAGGGCCTGAAAGATACAGGACCAACCTCTCAGGAATCTGACAGTTAGTTGTGCGGTCCCTGAGCACCGCAGGGAGAAGGGGCCAAGGGCTAGATTTCCTACACTGATCCCTGAACTGTACTTCATCCCAATGACCCACCTTGGCAACAATGAACTCAGCATCCTCCGGGCTGTCCAGCTGCAGTTTCTGAGCAATGTCGGCCAGTGCGATGCGGGAATAGGACAAGCTGATCATGCGAACACCTGGAAGTGAGAGAAGGAACAGGAGCTGGAGCGTGTCATGGGGCCACAGATACACTGAGTGAGGTGGGAGTGATAGCGAGAGGCCTTTTAAACCAAGCAGCACAAGGAGACTCAAATGCACATTGCTCTCCTTTGCTGCATTAAACGACAGGAGCAAGCCACAGGGGCTAGTTAGCCCAAGACTTCTAATGCTGGAGTGTCAGCCACGACACCACCACACTGCATCGGGACAGGATGCCCTGGCCCCAACAACATGGCATTGGCAGCTTCTTACCCGTTTTAATCACATTGTGTCTCAGCCGGATGATCAGGGTATAGGTCCCATCTGCCTGAAATTTGTCCGCAAACTGATCCAGGACCTGGTTGAACTTGGCTAGGTTACCTGTCCGAACAGCTGTGGGAACATATAGGAGAGGGTTGAGAGAAAAGATCTGCTTAGGTCAGACAGTGAGAGCAGGAACAGAACCCAGGAGTCCTGTACACCCACCACTCAACAAACTCCTTCCTGACATGTAAAGGTTACAGTGAGTGGAATTTTGAGGTTAGATCCATAAATGCCAGAAATAAAACAGGAGACAGTGCCCTTTATTGATGAAATGTTAAAAATATGTTGCTCCTTCAAAGAGCAGAACATTATCTCAATTTACAATGACTTAGTGACTTCTGGAGACCAACAATTTCATAGATTCCAAGGCCAGAAGGGACCACTGTGATCATCTAGTCTGACCTGTGTAACAGAAGCCAGAGAACTTCCCCAAAATACTTCCTTTTTAACTCGAGCATGTCTTTAAAAAAATCCAGTCTTGATTGAAAAATTGGCAGTGATAGAGAATCCACCACAACCCTTGGTAAATCATTCCAATGGTTAATTACTCACTGTAAAAAGTAAATTTTACTCTCCCAGCCAGGGATCCATTGAGATTAGAACCCAGGACCATGGGCACTGGAAGCAGGAGCAGTGTCCCTTGGTCATCAAACCAGTTAACGGAGCACAAAGTTACTGAAAATTATCTTCCATTCTGAAAAATGTGCACATGTGGCTCTGGAATTAGAAGTTGGCCATAGCAACACTAGCACACATTTTTTAAGTGCACTTTTATCTTTTGCACCACTATTTTGCTAGTCTAAAAAAATCTAACCATGAAAGTGACCCTTGTTTGTGAAAATATAGTTATGTAAAAAAAAGTCTGTGTCTTATGTAATGAAACTGTCAATGTTCTCATTGTCCATACTAATGACTAACCTTTTTTAAAAATCAACCTACACCTTTGGTCTCTGATGTCTTGTGGCCATGAGTTCCACAGGTTATGACCCGCATTTCCTTATAACTACATCTTTCAGTTTCATATAATTTCTTTGTTCTTGCAGTATGAGACAGCATAAATAAGAGTGTGCAATTTACCTGTTGCTGTCACTATTTGTCATTTTTCATGAAAATTTGAGAAGCCGTAGCTAGACCAAATGGTAGGGCACAGAACAGAAAGTTAGGGGTTCCTGGATCATCCAACAACAGATCATGAAGCTCTGGGGAGGAGCCAGAGCATCCTTACCCTGCGTCAGGAGGAAGTAGGGCATGAGTGACCTCTTGAGGGAAGGCTGTCTGAACTGGAGTCTGTCCGGGATCTCGCCCAACAATAACTCCACCACGATGAGCAGCTTGTGGACCTTAGGCAGAAAGACAGACAAGAGACTATAAGAACGAGGAGTACTTGTGGCACCTTGGAGACTAACAATTTTATTTGGGCATAAACTTTCATGGGCTAAAACCCACTTCATCAGATTCATGCAGTGGAAAATAGAGTAGGAAGATGTATATACACAGAGAACATGAAAAAATGGGTGTTGCCATACCAACTAACGAGACTAATCAATTAAGGTGGGCTATTATCAGCAGGAGAAAAACAACTTTTGTGGTGATAATCAGGATGGTCCATTTCAAACAGTAGGAATCTCTTAGAACTGCCCTAGAGACCCAAAGGAAGCAAATTCTTCATTAGAATAGACCGGCCAAGAAGCTGGTGAGAGACCCAGATCCTACCCTGTCTCTGCTCCTCTCCATGCACCTGATTACGCATGGTGCCTGCACAAATGCCTGACGCCTCCTCCCAGAGGTGCCCCCTGGAGGATCACGCACCCACTCACCGTCTGTTTGAAGCCAACCGCTGTGTGCTGTGGTGCCTTCCGCAGGGCATTCGTCATGGTCCTCCGTGCTTCGGAGTACTCCAGCTGAATGGCTTTGATGCGACCTGGAAGGGAAGGGAAGTTACAGAGGGACAGAAACTATTTCAGAGAGAAGTTGGTTTAACGGACAAAGCCCAGCCCAGGCACTGAGATCTTCACCCTACCTAGCACAAACTGCTAATCAAGCCAACTGCTCCATGCCTTGCCAGCTGTTTGGCTACTTTAGTTTGGTGCAGTTTGAGACAGAGCACTTGAGGTCACGTCAGCAACAAGCAGATCTGCGTTCAGTTGCCTCAACTCCAAATGACTAGAGGAGCTCCAGTCTTTCAGAGATCACACACTTATGTACTCTGTGTAGTGGGGAAATTCTCAGCAAGGACAGCAGGACGCGAGCAATCTTTACCTCACACCTTCCCTGCCCAGGGCAGCAATGCGAACACCTCTTTGCACATCCATGGCCCTTCCATCAGCTCTCAAAGCCTCACACCCACCTCTGCTCACTAGCATGCTGATTACTACCAAGGCCCAGTGCACTCCCTGGCAAGATGGACATGGTCTGTGACACCTGGTCTGGAAATTGGGGCAGCTTCATTTAAAATTTTAGAACAGAGATTTTGAATGTAATTAAACATAAACATTAACACGATCAGCACAGTGGCCCCTCCGTTCTCCAGTTTCCATTCAGTTCAGTTTTACTTGCCCTGCCACTTCCACTTGCCAACGTTTGTACTGGTGACGCTGCACTGCAAGAGTCCAGGGCAAAGCTGGAGGTTCTGGCAGCTGCAGCGGGGGCTGTTGGGGACGGTGGAATTGAGCACGATAGCAGTGAACAGTGCTGGCATTTCCACCACTCCCTTTGTGTGTAGTTATCCTCGCAGTTCAGCCCCCTCAGACCTATCATTTTGGACCTGCAGACAAGACTATCACATTTTATCCTTGGTGCATGTTGTCCAGTGTTTTCTTCCCATTTTCTAGGGCAGGATGTGTCGATGGTGGAACACAATTCTGTGGCAAGGGGTGGATCCTGTAGCAAATTGTGACACACACATTGGGCTAAGTATTAGCCCATTTTACAGGTGAAGAAATGGAGGCAGCGATTATGCGGTTTTCCAGAGGTTGCGGGGTCAGTGGCAGAACCAGGAGAAAACCCTCAGAATCCGGACCCTGGCCCTAACCACTTGATCACACTCCTTCCCTGGCCCCAGGAACAGAACCCAGGAGTCCTGATTCCAGTCTCCTGCTCTAGTCACTAGACAACACGACAGTAAAGCAGCGTGCGGTGGCACTGCTGCCTCTCACCTGTGTAATAGAGGTACCTGGCCCATTCATTGTTATTGGCCTGCTCAGGAAAAACTGATTTGGAGACGAGCTTTTCCGCCTGGTCGTAGAGGTTATAGTGAAGGTAGTTCCTCAGCAGCAGGTTCAGGAGGGTGGCCTGTCCATCTGCGTCATGACGGAGGGTTGCCGTCCTCAGACGGGCATGCAGGAAACTTCAAAAGAGGGTGGAGAGGAAAGAGTGTGTCAGGGGGGAGGGAGGAAGCTGCAAAAGGGGAGCGCACAAATGTCCTCAGCAAGGTTTCGATCCTAGCTAACGGCTGCCATTAGGCACAAAGGGCCCTTTCATTTCTGTATAGGCAGGCTCCGGGCGAATGCAGCACACAGCACTGCAACTGACCTATGGGACACAGCAGCAGCCAGTCCTACCTCCTGACCACATCAAGTTTATTCAGGAACTCGTAGCTGCGGGAGTGGTAGTAATAACACTTGGCCACCACCAGATCGAGGGCTCGGCGGTTCTGAGGACTGATCTTCTGCATCAGGTCATCAGACACTTTCTGGGCCTGGGGAAGGGAAGGAGAAAAGTCAAAACAGATAAAGCTACAGAGAGAGAGAACGAACACTCACTTGTGAGGAAACACAGGAGGGGAAGCAGTCAGAAGCATTTTGGCTGTGAGAACTTCCATTAATCTAAATCCCCAGTCCCTAAAGCATTGGTAGCTTCCATGGGTTGCATCTCGGCCAATCCCTTTGGGATGCAGTTAAAATAACTCCAGGGAAGCTCTCCTAGCAGAGCAGTAAAATGTGAGGTAACTAAATGGAGGCAGCGGTATTTTGTTTGCTGGCTAGCTGCTAAGCCTCCACCTGTACTAGCCTAGGGTGGGACACAAAGCTTCTCTGCTCTGAAGCTCGGCCACCATCTACCTGTACTCAGCTCATGGGAACAGGGAGGCAATGGGGAGAGCACCCAGGTTTGCCAGTTTATTCGTCTGACCCTACAGCCTCATGGACCATACACACCCAGTCCTTGGGTTTCAGTAGTGGGATGGATCTCCCCAATGCAGCATGCAGGACAGTCCTGGAGTTTTACCTCTGGGTATCGTTTACTGTTCATCAGGTAGATGACCAGGAGCAGCTGGAGATAGGTTTCCACCTCTGGCAGGAGGGGGGCTGATGCTGCCTTTCCTGTCCGGGGACGGAACTGCAGCTCTGCTTCTGTGTCCATAGGCTAGAGAGAGAGACCGAGATGTGCTGGATCCACAGCTCTGAAGTCCTCTAGTAATTCACAGAGGAAACTCAACATGGATGTGCCATACCCATCACCAATGCCCGTACCAATTTCCCTGCCCACCCAGCGTGCCTCAATCTTGACCTGGAGGATTCGCCTCTAGGAACAAAGGAAAGGTCAGTCTCCATGGCCCACTCAGTCTTTGCTCTCTCTGCTGAGGATGCCAGCAAATGCCATTGTGATTTTTCTTAGATACAGACACAAGCCAGCTGGGAACTGGATCGAGTCACTGCCCTCAAGTCACTTCCCAGGAACTCCTGAACAGTCAGGTTGTAATGTCTGAACACTCCCTTTGGTGTCTCTGCTCCCCCTCCTCTCCATTACGACAACACGTTCTCTGCTACTAAAAGCCCCAGCATCTGTCAAAGCAGAGTCACCACCCCAACTTCAGCAGCCTCCTCTGCACCCATTGCAGACTCACCTCCTCCAGAAAGCCCAGCAGGAAGTCCCGCACGGTGCTGTTGGAAGTGAAGAAGCCATTGATGGCTTTATGGAGCACGTTGGGGTTGAGTCGGCGGGATGTGGAGGGCAGAGCCCGTAGGGCACGCAGGACGTAGCGAGGCTCCTTTCCAGACACGGCCTTTTCAAGCTGTTTCACATGCTCTTTGATGTCTGCATCAGCACAGGGAAATCCTGCTAGCACTTCGCCTCTGCCAAGTGCTCTCACAAAGGAGGCCAATCCTAATACCTAATGATCATACTGGTGATACCCCTGCTTCCTGTCTGAAGACTGATGCATGCTTCTACCTGCTCATTTTAATATCCTTTTAAGGAGAAAGCCTCAATACCTCATAAGAACATAAGAACGGCCGTACCGGGTCAGACCAAAGGTCCATTTAGCCCAGTATCCTGTCTACCGACAGTGGCCAATGCCAGGTGCCCCAGAGGGAGTGGACCAACAGGCAATGATCAAGTGATCTCTCTCCTGCCATCCATCTCCATCCTCTGACAAACAGAGGCTAGGGACACCATTCCTTACCTCAGGACATAAGAAGGGATACTGGAGCATTATTATTTATATTACAATAGTACCTAGGAGCCCCAGTGTTAGACAAGGACCCCACGCATGTGCCAGGAACTGTGCAAACACAAACCAGAGTAGATGGAAGTTGGGCTGATCCAGTTGGGTACTGCCTTCATCCTAATTACAGAGCAATTATTATAAGAATCTCATGCTTAGGTAGCAGCTTTCACACTGAAGTGTCCCACTGCACTTTACGAGAAACCTGACAGATAAGCTAAACACTAGAGTCACTTTATGCGCCACTTGGGGTGGAGGGGACACAGACGGTGCTGGCTGTGGCCGAGAGTTCAATTCACCCAGATCGACTACAGACCTTCTGTCACCTTAAGCGAGCCACTTGGGGTCTGATTTTCAGGAGTGCCGAACATCCACAACTCCAGCTGAAGTTAATGGGAGCGGACGCTGCTTAGCGCCACTAAAGAACCAGCCCCTGTATCTCCCTGTGCCTCTGGGAGAGAGCGACAATGACACTTCCCTGCCTGGCAGCAGGGGCCAGGTGCTCGGGTGTGCGGCGACGGGGACTTTGGCCATACTGATGCCATTTCCCAACCGAACCATCACCCCCCAAATATCCCTCTCCCTACAAAGGCTTCCCCTGGGACTCAGAGAAACGGGGCAATTCACAGAGCAGTGGGGAGGGGCCCATAGGGAAGAGACCAGGGCTGGCTTTGGCCTTGCAGAGGGAAACAGCCCCTGTGATTTGGTGGGCACCGAGGTCCAGCCCTGCTGGGTCCCACCCGGGTCTCCCGCCCTCCCGTTCCCCTCTGCCCCCCCCCCCCCCGGGTCCCCCCCCCCGTTCCCCTCTGCCCCCCTCGGGGTCTGCCCCCCCCTCACCCTCCAGCGTGACAGCGTCGAGCTCGCGCTGCGGCGGCGGCTTCTCCCCGGCGGCGCCGCCGGCCCCGTCCGCCGCCTCCTCCTGCATCTCCACGTCCGGGGGCCCGGGCGGCGGCTCCTCGGGCGGCGGCTTGGCCTTGTCGGCGCCGGGGCGGCGGCGGGACGCGCCCTCCTGCTTCATGGCGCGGGCGGGTGGGGGGGGAAGCCGGGCCCGGAGCTCGCGCCGCTCGCGGTGACGGTGCAACAATCGCGGGAGGAGGCGGCCCGCTCCGCCGCGAGGGGTGCTGGGAAAGGCCAGGCCCGGCCAGCCGAGCCCAGAGAGCGGGGGGGAGGAGTCAGAAGGAGGCTGGAGAGCCGAGCGCCGAGCGGGATTAGGGACCGCCTCCCGCCGCTGGGACGTCACAGCTCGGGTCGCGCGCCTCGGCTCAGCCCCCGCCGCCGCCTGGCGTCTCCGTAATCACTCGGGTATTTCCGGCTTCGCTCGGGTATCTCCGTCATCAACTCGGCTACTTCCGGCTCCGCTCGGGAATCTCCTTCCTATTCGGTTATTTCCGGTGTGAGGCCAGAGGAGCTTGGCGCATGCGCGCCGCGGCATTTTCTAGTTGGCTGAGGCGGGCTCGGGCGGGCCTAGCGAATTCGGGCGAGTCACACAGACACGGGGTCTCCCGGGCCTTGCGCCCCCAAAGTGTCCCCCTCTGACGCGAAACCTGCTCCCTGAGAGGTTAACCCCGCGTGCGCCCCTCCCCCCCAGGGGCCCCCTCCCGTTAGACTCCCTTCACCTGGGGATACCCCCCTCAGGGACCCCCCCTCCCCTCAGAGACCCCTATTCCCCCCAAGGCCTCCCCTTCACCCCAGGGACCCCCTCCCCTCAGAGACCCCCATTTCCCAGGGAAGACCCCTTCACCTGGGGAGATCCCCCCACAGGGACCCCTTCCCTCCAGTGACTCCCTCCCCCACAGGGACCCCCTTCCCACAGGAGGATTCCTCCCCCCCTCCTCCAGTGACCCCCTTTCCTCAGGGGAAACTCCGCAAGCCCCACTGCTGCTCCTGGGCCCCGAAAGGGTGAGGAACTCCTGGCCCCCCTCCCCTTTCACCTTCTCTTTGTTATGGGGGTTGTGCCCCTGCCTGACCGTGGCCCCGTTGTGCTGGGCGCTGCACAAACACCCAGGAAGATGCAGCCCTTGCTCCAGTGAGTTTCCAGTCCGGGTCTCAAGAAGA
The DNA here is from genome assembly GCF_002925995.2 of Terrapene triunguis. Taxonomy (NCBI): domain Eukaryota; kingdom Metazoa; phylum Chordata; order Testudines; family Emydidae; genus Terrapene; species Terrapene triunguis. Next base: position 3,002,644 of record NW_020664544.1, read on the forward strand.
GCTTGGTGCCTCCGCCCAAGGCAGCAGTGGCGCCTAACAGTAAGCGCTCCTGGGTGGTACTGCAGGCGTTAGAGCCATTATTAGGATATGTTTTTTCATCTGAGTGCAGAGCTTTGCGTGCGTCTCCGTTAAAAACATAAGAGCGGCCAGACTGGGTCTGACCAAAGGTCCAT
>NW_020664544.1:3003216-3018220 GCF_002925995.2 Terrapene triunguis
CCAACAAAGTGGGCATTCACCCACGAAAGCTTATGCTCCAATACATCTGTTAGTCTTAAAGGTGCCACAGGACTCTCTGTTGCTTTTTATTGATGGACCTATCCTCCGTGAACTTATCTAGTTCTTTTTTGAACCCTGTTATAGTCTTGGCCTTCACAACATCCTAATTGGGTTGGAGTCCCAATTTTTCCTGGCCTGGACTGGTGCTGGAGTGAGGGGATGCAGGGTAGCAAGTCACCCCCATGCCAAAAGCCACAATATCAGTGTTACACTCCTTATGGTCTTGTGGAGCTTTGATCACAGCTTCTGCCCATGTGTCATGGCATATTGTAAATATGGCCTGATCTATGTTAGAAAAGTTATGCCAGTATAACCATGTGGTTAGAAGTGTGACTTTGTAAACCAATATTGTTATACCAATGTAAGTGTTTGTGTAGACAGTTATATCAGTATAAAGGTTCTCAATAATGGTATAGCAAATTTCACTTCCCAAACCAGAATAGGCTATACAATATAGGCCCTTTAATACTGGTATAACTGCCCAAACTAGGGAAGGGTTTGCTCCTTTAACTATATGGGTATAGTTAATGTGGTGAAACTTTCTAGGGTAGACAAGCCCATGGGGTGCTTTATACAACAGACTTGAATTCACCCCCCAGGGACCTCAGGCCCTCTTCTTCACAATATTCCCAGGGGTCTCGGAAGGAGTGCAACATATAATTAGACAGGCGTAAAGTACCTGGAATTCAGAAGTAATCTAACATTAAGAAAATATTTTGAATTGCTCAGCTTATCAGTGAATAGATACTTGTGTTTAAAAACATCTGCCATAAACCTACAGAAAGGGATTGTTTTTATTTGTATTGTAGCAGTGCCCAGAGGCTCCAGTCAGGATCAGGGCTCCCTGCTATACAAACAGTCAAAAAAAACCACCCCAGCCATAAAAAACCCCCAAACCCAACCACCACCAGTGCAGTACAAAAAGGAGGAGGATATAGAATGTAAAAGTAACTAAGAATAGTAGTAGAAACACAGACAAAGCCTATATTTATTGAGCATTATTTAAAGGTCAGTTTGTTTGGCCTTTGTTGCCTTATGATTAATTTGGGGTGCAAAATGCACTTGTTACTAATAACAGGTACGTTTTTTGGCAGCTACTTAAAGATTAAGTGTGAAGAAGATGATTGGTGACACACACAGAGACATTGAATTTTATTAATACCATAATCAAAATTACAGAACTAGAAAATTGTAGGGTTGTAGCTGTGTTTGTCCCAGGATATCAGAGAGACAAGGTGGGTCAGGTAATAAATATCTTTTATTGGACCAACTTCGGTGGGTGAAGGAGAGAAGCTTTCAAGCTACACAGAGCTCTTCTTCAGGAGGAGAACTCTCTAGCTCGAAAGGTTGTCTCTTTCACCAACAGAAGTTGATCCAATAAAAGATATTACCTCACCCACCTTATCAGAACTAGAAAAACAGGATAAAGATGACAGCAGAATTTGCATCGTGTATACACTCTCAAATCCTCAGGGCTGTGAGTTTCCATTAAAGGTGAGATAAATGTGAAGGTTGCCAACATCCTGTCATCCTAAGGACTTGCTGAGGGTCATGTTTGGTTACTTTTTATGCACCTATTACTCACACCACCCATTTCTTACACCCACCTATTTCTGAGACCATATTTGATTAAGTATTTGCCTCTTGTCCATGTTTGTCATTACTGCTATCCGGTTTTGGGGTTCCACGGTTGTCGCAAGCGTTTGTGCTAATAGGAATTGCCATGCTTCTTTATGCAGTGCTGTTAGGAAAGTACCAAAATCTGGCTAGATAAAACCTGAACTATTACTTTGTGGTCTAACAGTCTACCACAAGATACATATTGCTAAATCTTCTGACCCAAGGTTACTTACTTATGCTAACTTATATTAGACCTAATGTGGCCTTATGCTATCCTTCTCGTGTGAACAGAGAGCAACAATACCCGAACTCCGAAGGTGCACACAATTTGATGTTTATTGGGGTGAACTTCCAGCAAGCTTAAATCCAAGTTCCTTTTCCCTTATTTTCAAATCCCCATTTACTTCCTGTTTGCCCCTAATTTATATAGTAATATTTTCAGCTATACCTTAACCAATCATTTTACTGAAATTTACCTAACCAATCCTAACCTATTGTAACATGATTAGCTAACCAATTATATCCCACCACCTTAATCAGTTTACACCCAGCAAAATTAATTATACAGCAGACAGAAACAATCACAGAACCAGACCGAGACCATGCAAATAAACAATAGCAAAGTGGGAAGTATAATGACAAAACAATACAGAAATGAGGATTTCATAACTACATCTATAAAGGCATGCGTCTGATGAAGTGGATATTCACCCAGGAAAGCTTATGCTCCAATACATCTGTTAGTCTATAAGGTGCCACAGGACTCTTTGTTGCTTTTTAAAGGCATAAGGGTTTCCCAACTATGTCTATTGGTTAGTGAGTTCTTACCAAACAGAAAACTATCAAACTAAATTTCCTTTTACATTTTCTAGGCTCTTCCCTTTCTCTGGAGGGGATGGATCGGATCCCCTTTCTTACAGCCCCAGATTGCCTTAGTTCAATATGACTGATTTGAAATGTGTGACGACATGATGCTTTCCAGTTTATGGCTGCTCCCACTGCTTAGCCAAAGGCCTTAGCTTAAGAACAGGGCCTCAAACTGTCACAGTGAGAAAAGGCCCTGACACCGGCAGACAGTGATTTTGATTCTTTTGTACCTCTATAACTAGCTAAGTGATAAACATATACCTACATTCTTAAAGTATAGGCGTTTACAGATAGGCCTGAATATCTATATCCTAACACTCCACCTCCCCTTTTTTCATTCCTTTTCTTTTGGGATCCTCCTGTCCAGGTATCCCTGGAAAAGCATAGGACATATGGCGACACACTTCCTGATAGGGCCAGGAATCAAGATGGAAGGTGTTGATATTCCATCTGCCTCTTGTGTAGTACTGTGCCCTGCACCTTCTCTCGTATGGGCATACCATGCCTATTCCAATTAGTGTTCCAGACTTCCCATTATAGTGGGCCCGAGAAGGTTGGGTCCAGGCTGTCTAGTAGAGTAGGGGGGAGGGCTTACTACATTACTTATAGGTTATAATTAGTGGCTGTTCTCTAGGCAGTTGTGCCCCCCGATGTTTCCATATGCAATGTAACATTGGGGTTGGGGCGCGGACTTACCTCCAGCGGCTCCCAGTCAGCGGCGCAGCCAGGGTGCCAGAGACAGGTTTCCCGCCCGTCCTGGCACTGCGGACCGTGCTGCGCCTGAAGCGGCCAGCAGCAGCTCCAGCTCCTCTTGCCCGCAGCCCCCCCCCCCCCCAGCTCCCATTGGCCGGTTCTGCCAAAATATGGCAGGTAAGCTCATGACATCCTGGGCCATGGGTTCTCGTGAGAGAACCTGTTTTAATTCTTGGTTCTGGTTTCTCGCTTCCTTTGGCTGCCAGGCAACTTGCAACAATCCCCTTCTCCCACCTACTGATCTAGAAGCAGCATTGAGGAGATATGAAGAGAGTCTCATCCAGATCAAAGTGAGGTTGCTACAGTGTGTGGATGTGTATAAAATTGGGGATACTTTTTGTAGAGAAAAACTCACTTCCCATAATCAACCTCAGGAAATATTTTTTCAGTCTTTCTATTGACATCCCTTCTAATGTGAGGAAAGGTGTCCTATCTACTCTGATCTAGACAGAAGATGTAAAGCATACAAGGCTACATACAATGCACTGAGGGCTGAGAAAGCAGCCAGGTCTCCAGTCCCAGTGAAAGAAGGTCCATTTCTCTGCAGTGTTACTCCACCCAGCTCTATCATTGCCTTGGTTATGTTCAGTTCCTCCTCTTGCAGGGAGGAGACCAGCTTGGCATCCAGGCTGAAAGCGTCTTTCAGGTGGAATTCTTGCTTCAAGATGCTCTTGACCTTTGCAACAACAAAGAAGCAAAATCAAAATGTTAAATCTCTGGCTGCTACAGGAATAAGCCTCTGCCAGAAATCACCCGCAGAACTCAACCGGAGTCACTGCAGTGGATGTAAAAATGATCTCTGTCTTTCAGTTTGCAAAGTGCTCTGAGATCCTTCAGGGTGAAAGGTGCTGTGGGTAAATGTGCATTACTAGAACTAAGATTCTTATTTTCTGTTAAGATCATGATAAACACTTATTGATTTCCAATTTTTCCTGGATTAGTTGCTCCCTAAAAGTGAGTATTTTGCCTTTAAAGCAGGAGCATGACATACAAATGCAACCCACAGATAGGTTCTCCCAGTAACTGCTGAGTGAGGGTAAAACTGTGTGTGATGGGACGACTAGGGCCCTGAGGCCCCCTGCTGGAGGCCTTGTGGCCCTGCCACACCCCACCCCAGAAAAGGGCAGTAGATAGGTCCTCCAAGCTGCCCAGAGCAGCTGTGTGGGAAGCAGCCAATCAGGGCCCAGCAGGGCAGTATAAGAAGAGCTCCAGGGCCAGAGCAAGTTTAGTTCCTTGCTAGAGCAGGAGGAGAGTGGCTGGTGCTCCAGGCTGGGTGCTGGGACTCTACGAGGACAAGGCCCTGAGGTAAGGGTGAAGAATGTGTGGGAGCCATGGGAAAGTGGCCAAGGGAATTATAGCAGCAACACCGTTTATTTTAAGGGATGTTATGGATGGCTGCTATCTATAGGGTCCCTGGGCTGCGACCTGGAGTAGAGGGTGGGCCTGGGTCCCCCCCACCCCCCCCAGCCACTGGGAAAGTAGCCTGGACTTGGAGGCACCCCAGAACGGGAACAGAACTGTAGTGGCCCAGCTGAAGAGTTGGGGCCAGAAAGGCCCTGCGAAGGCGAAGACACTGCCTCCAGCGAAGGAGCTTTGGGGCACTGCTGTATTCCGGACAAACAGAGAGACATTATAGAGGGCACGGAGAGAAGCCCTGTTAGACTTGTACCACAAAAAGGGTTTGCTTTGCTTTTATCTCACAGACAGACTGTGTATGACTTGGCCGGTGGGCTGAGTCAGCAAAGACCCACCACAAACACAGAGAGAGAGAGCATTCGGGCAAGGGGTGCTCATGAGAGGTGAGTGCAACCCCGTTACACTGGGCAACAGCACAGCTAGAACATGCTGAATTCAAATTACAAAGTAATTTCTGTTCATCTCTTAAGGAGAATAAAAATTCCAACAATTGGTAGGGTTGCTTCTGTTCAGTTTTTTAGGCATATCCTGTATCTGCAATCTAGGTGCCACCCATGGCTTCCTGGGTAGATGCCATGCGGCCCTCAGGGTCAGAAAATTTGGGCCTCCGTGTTTTAGTGGATCTCTCTGAAAGTGGGCAGTTATGATCCGGGCCTTGTTTGAAGCCTGTAGTAACCCTTCCTCCTTGCATCACTTCAAGCTGTGGTGTTGCTACTTATGCCCTGATCTAATCATAGCTTTGCTTTAAAACCACAAAAGGGAAGACTTCATTGAGAGATGTGTGGTGCTGTATTTCACTGGCGTTCTCTCTCACCAGCTCGAGCTGTTTGGATACAATCTGCTTCTGCACAGACTGTGCCAGCCGCAGTAACTGATCCTCAGTTAGCTCTGGAAAAGAAGAAATCATGTGAGAAAAGGGTTTCTTTCTGGGCGGTAAGAGGGCAAGTGCAGAGGGTGGACAAGCCCAGGTGTATAATCATCAGTTGTCTACACTCCCTTCTGATGATCTCAAAACACTTCAATATTAAGTTTTACTATCCTTGTGAGGGGGTGAGTTGTTGAAATTACTATTCCCGTTATACAGATGGGGTAGCAGAGGCACAGACAAGGGAGGAAGTGGCTTGCCCAAAGTTACAGAACAAGCTGCGGCAAAACTGAATAGAACCAGAGAGTCCTGATTCCCCCACTCTTGTTACTTAACCACCCTTCCTCAGGTTCTTGCTGAGGTTTCAGGTCCTCTGTGTGCTATGTTCTGGGTTCCCCAATGCATTGTGTTTCCAAGTGGGTGCCTCAATAGGATGCCATAACGGGATGCAAACTCCATCACAATGCTATGTCTGGCAAATGGTACACTGTGTTAGCTGGCAATGGCTGCCAAAAGCAGGTCCAAATTCTCAGCAGACTCTGCACCCTGCCCAGCCAAGAATCTAAGGAATGTCTGAACCATGCGAGTTCGCCTTCATCATTCATTCTGTTCTTCATAGGCAGACTCATTTCTTATATTCTGCTGTGGTTGGGTGCCCCCATTAAAATACCCAGAACTTATTCTTACCACCAAGTGCCTGTAGAGTGTAGAGAACTGGCCCAACTAAGTAAAGATCTATGCTTCCTGCAGAATCCTGTAAATTGTTTAGCAAGTCTTCCAAGTCTGGATTCTCACTCTTTAGCTCACATTTATCAGCATCTTCAAAAGCCTCTTCTAGCTGCAGGTTAGGGGAGGGGGAAAAAAAGCTTCAGGACTAAGAGTTGGAGGCTACTGAGAGAAACTAATCCAGCGTGGTCATGTGATGTACTGAAGTATGCATCTGACTGTGCTGGGAGGAAAGGGTTGTTGGATGACCATATTTTTCCTAACCTCAGCTATCTACTGTAGCACAACTGGGGATTAGGGGAGTTGAATATTCACATTTGCTGCTGTAAGATACAGGATACTGGATGAAATGGTCCATTGGCATATTCAGATGTAGGAATATCTGTGCTCCTTTTTAAAAGATACTCATAGAAGTTAGATGGAAGAGGCCTACCGAGTCATTCTGTCTATCTTCCCTCCAGAGCAAGGCTGGGGTTGTGCGTTTAGTTATCTGCTTATATGGCAATGGGGGCCAGATCAGAAGGTGCTGGACTGACAGATGGTCACAGGGTAGGAAGGAACTCCGAGTGGGGGGTGTGTGTGTGTGTGTCTCTAAACCCATAATGACTGAAAAAAGGAGCTTTACCTTGAGTGTGAGTTCTTGCAAGAGGTCGCTGTTTATTATCACGGCTATGATTGATTTTAAGAACTTGGCACGCAGATCTGTGGACAACTGTGAGAGCTTTGCACATTCTTTTTCAACGTCGCTCTGTAGGCCTTCCATTCCTCCATCTGAAAACAACGGAGGAGAGTCAGAATGCAGGATTACCTGCTAGTCCCAGTTCAAAAGTGTCAGACAGGACTCAAAATTTAGATCTGGAAAACTTATATTTGGAAAGGCTTCTGTGAATATTCAGAGAATCCCATGTTACTTTGTTCTCAGTAATGCCTGCCATCCTACGATTTTGAGACGTTTTCTTATTAAAGTGAATATTTTTCCACGTTACAGAAATCACTTGTCCAAAGTCACATGATGAGTTAATAACCGAGCCTAGACTAGAATACAAGTCACCTCATTCTAATTCCTTCACTGAAAAAAAGATTAGTCCATTAAAATATTTCCAAGCCACAGTTTAAGGGTAGCCTATATGAAATGCACAGCAGCATAAACCGTTGCTTTGTCAAGGAATTGTGTATGATGATTGTCAGGTTTACATCACTTTACATTGACAAGTACAGTGAGAGATGAAATTGTTACACAATTACGTCAAATTTTTGTTTACGGACATTCTGATGCTGCTTTCTGATAAGTGAGAAATACCCAAATCACATGAAAGTCAACATAAATTGTCACTGGCTTATATAAGCCACTTAAACGGTGTCAATTTTGATTTTCATGCTGTGGCATCTGGTGAAATTTCAGATCCTGCATATGAGATCTCTGTATGAGAGATGACAAGAATGTACCTTGTGAGCATGATTCACCACTCCTTTGAACCTTGTGTCATCACTTACACCTGTGCAAACAATGTGTGCATCACTTACACCTGTGCAAAATGGATGTAAAACATTTCAGTGGGTATGAGTAAGTTCTGAATCGGTAGCATTTTACATCCATTTTGCACAGGCGTTCGTGACTGTAAAGGTGCAAAGTTGGGAAGCAGTCAGACCCTGAAACTCAGTATACAGTCCAGAAACAAATCTTTATAACCTATGTGGTGCAGACATCATCAAGCTCTGGAGTAATATTTTTCAAGCTGGCTTGTGGATATTTCCATAGTCTGTAGGGACCTTTCTGGTAGTTTAGAGTGAAATGTTCTGAGAATGAAGCAGTGGGATGTCAAAAGAGGTGGGTCTGTGAGAGGATTTCTTTGTTATGAAGTGCTCTGCAGAGTGAAAAGTCTGGGAAATCTACGTATCTCTAGGTGGCTTCCCTGAGCAATGACTTATAAGGTCAGAACCACCCTGAAAGGATTTGTCTACATTGTATCCTGATGTTGGATGAGGATGTTCTAAAGAGCTACCTACCTGGGGAGTAATTAGGTTCTGCTGTTGCACCTGTGAAGGCAGAGAGGTGAAGAAAAATTATCATTGAAGTTGAGCTCTTGTAATTACGAATTGTTGTCAACACCAACGTGCATTTATCTTACCTCCATTTTACTCCACTCCACTGTGTCAGTATAAAGGCTACGTATATTTGAGGAAAGCCATTATCCTTGTTAATAAATTTAATTTGTCATGAACTGACTAAAAGAATCCCTCTGGACTAGCCTTGTTTACACTGGAAATTTTCAAAAAAATTCCCACTGTTGCTAAGATTGGTTCAGCCACATCCGTATTAGCAACATTGGGGGCTTGTCTACATACAGATTGCACTGGTTTAACTTAAGAGAGTTTAAAAACAGATTAAACTGGTGCAAGGCCCTGCAATGGTTTAAAACTGGCTATATCAATTTAGTTTGCCCCTATAAACGTACTGGTGCAAGGTAAACAGCTCTAAGCCAGGATTAAATTGATATGAGTGTCCATACACAAAGTTACACTATTTTAACTAAACTGATTTAAAAATCACGGTTTAGAAAGAGAATTAACACAAATGAAGATGGCAAAATGTTCTGTTTACCGTCTGCAACAAATGTTTCAACATCCGGATGATGGGAAATGCCTGGGAAGATAGAAAAAGGGAAATGACCATTTATAACCTTTGAAGAGTTATTTGATGCCTCAGGTTTGTTTGTTTTTTCCTTCAGATTTTGACCAGCAGTATTTAGGCCTGAAAATACCACTACCAAATATCTGTAACACACAAGTTACATCTTGGGAAGTTCATTTCTGGTGTATTGCTTTTTTCCCACCTAGTGGATGAGCTGGAGTTTTCGGGATGATACTTACCCCATGATTCACTTTGAATAATTAGCGGCTTGATTCTGAACGCCAGGACACAGTCCTTAGGGATAACTATGACACGCTTGCTGCCTCTGGTGCCCTGGTTCATGGAAAGAGGAGTTAGCGAGCTCACACAGCACAGAGATGTGCTAAAAAGAGGGGGCTATTCTCCCCCCCACCACACATTTCCTGAATCTAGATAGAAATTGAACCTTTAATGAAAAATGGACACAGATGTCATTCAGAATGTTGCCTTCCATGGCGTTGGCCTTGTATAATGTGCTCTCCTCCAAAGCCTGTACAGCCTCGTTGATCACATACAAGTTCTCTCTGCGCTTCCTTAAATCCTTAATGATGGAATGGTCCATGTTGATTTTCCTAAAAAAAAAAAAAGTGGACTCTGCATTACTACTGAGTTTCTTTCTGTAGGTTAGTGTAGAGTCTTGATACCGGCTCCCCTTATTCTTGGATTTGCCACTCTGGGGGCAGAAATCAAGAGGAAAGCTGGCTTAAGTGTCCACCAGGGAATTCCTCTGATCTAAGCAGAATCCCTGAGTTGCACAGAGCCATGGAAGCCTCTATTCCATCTCCTTTCATAGTACTGGTGAGAGGTGCAGCCAGGGGAAATGAGATGTGGCCCTGTTACAGCTAGTCTCAGCAGCTGACATGGGCCCATGGGTAGCTACAGTAACTCCTCACTTAACGTTGTAGTTCTGTTCCTGAAAAATGCGACTTCAAGCGAAACAGTGTTAAGGGAATCTAATTTCCCCATAGGAATTAATGTAAATGAGGGGGTTAGGTTCCAGGGAAAGTGGTTCCAAGCTCCCACCAGCTAGCTGCAACGGGCTGCTTTTCCTGCAAGCAGTAGACAAAGCAGGCAGCTGCCAAACAAAGTTAGAAGGGAGCATTACACAACTTTAAACGAGCATGTTCCCTAATTGATCAGCAACATAACAACGTTAACCAGGATGACTTTAAGTGAGTTACTGTACTGCATAAGTTAGAGATTTCCTTCCTTCTCCCCATTTCTGCCAGCCTCACCTTTCTCCTTGTAGAAACTCGAGATCTGCTGGGCTGACCTCTGCTCTTTTCACCTTGATGGACTTCACTTGGTAGCTGCCAGCATCTAGCATCATTTCCGTACTCACAAAGTCTTCAGGCAGCTTAATAGTCCACTCTACTCTGCCATCAGTGCAATCCTCAACAGTGATTGAGTGTGAATCCTGGATATCTGTGGGGAGGGGGGAGAGAGAAACCCTGCAAGAGTTAACACATTCTTTTTGTACCATTAATACGTAATTATGGCCCATAGCTCCTGTGCACACAGGAAGGATGTGGCCTGACAGAGCTCAGACACAAGCCGCATAATTCCCTGGCCAGTCACTGAAAGAAAACAGCCGCTCAAGCCCAGGATGCTGCAGGCAGTGTTGCCACACTGGACGGGTAAATAACGTGGGAAGACTGGCATTACCTAGATTTCTGCTGTCCTGTCCAGGTACCAGAATGTCACTGAGCTGAACTCCTGTTTTGTAGTAGCGGTGACGAGTCATCCAGAATCCCTTTTTTGGTTTATTTCGAACGAGGTATAGGGGTCTGAAGTGATCTTGGTCAATAAGGCTGCTAACTGGGAACAGATCTCCATCTGGAGCCACCTGCTTTGCCAGGTCTTTGGTTGCCTTGTGAAACATCCTGTCTGCAGCCTGATGTACCTTGAACTGAAGCAAAATGTACTTTTACCTTAGGAGGCAAAGACAAGTGAAGCAAACACATTTGAAATCTGAACTGGAGGTTGCGGCAAGGTATTTTGCTCTTTGACAGCAAGTTTTACCTGCTCAGAGCTTTTAAAAACAAGCAAAAAACCTAAGGCCTTGTTGACCAACATTGTTATCTAGCTTACGCTGGCATACAGCCACTGTCATTATTATATCACTTGTGTGAGTGCACACTGGGGTCGTTGTGTCAGCAGTGTGTGTCCTCAACAGCAGTGCTTGTATTGATTGCATTGTCGGGGGGAGCATTGTGAGACTGCTCCTGGAGGCCAGTAACAGTCGATGTAAGCAGCACAGTGTCTACGCTGACACTGCATTGACCTAATTACATTGACTGTGACTCTACGCTGCTTGGTAAGGTGGTGTTACTAAATTGGCGTAGCGATGCACTTACAGTGGTGGGAGCCAAATTTAAGTGACGGCATTGCCACAGCTAGGTCGACACAAGGCCGTGTAGACCAGGCCTGAGCTCCACAAACGGCCTCTGGGCTGGGCTGCTGCTGTTACACCCAGTTAGAGAGAGAGACATGATTTGCCCAAGATCAGATACAGTGAGTCAGTTCAAGAGTTGTGAACAGGACCTAGATCTCCTAAAGTAGGTTTGTTTAATCGTATCCTGTCACATGGTATACTTTCTGATCATGGGTGGGGAGTGGAGCCCCCCTTAGGGGAGGTTAGCCCCTGACTGTGCCCCCTCAGGAACCCTCCCTACAGCCAGAGCCCTAAGACCCCCTCCCCCGCAGCTGGAGCCACAATTCCCCGACCCCCCCACACACACCTGCTCAGAGGAGCCCCAGCCGCACCTCCCATCTCCAGGCCCCAAGCCTCTCATTCTTGTCCGAAGATACTTTTGATATGCCCCATGCAGGTTCTGGGGTGGCTGAGGAAGGGTATTTGCTACTCAGCTTCCTGGATTCGTCAGTAATCTCTCTCAAATCCAGGGAGATTACTGATGAACCCGGGAAACTGAATAGCATATATCGCCTCCTGAACCGCCCCGAAACCTTCATGGGGCATAATAAATCAAAAACTTCCTCCAAAACCCTGCAACCGGGGATCTGGCGGCACCAACAGCGCCAGCCCTGGCCTGTTATACCCGCTGCCCATGTTTTTGATCATGTAAATTGTTTAGGGTCAGAGAATGAAATTAGTTTCTAAAGGAATTTGATCATTACTCCCCCATGATGGGTGAACAATACAAATGAAATTTCTTGAATGATCTCAGATTAGTTGAAGAGGATTCCAGACAATGTTGTCCTCTCCTAGTGCTGAGACTCTAGCAGACCACTATACCTTATCTTTAAAACCAGTTGTCACCAGCAGGCATTCAGATTGAACCATCAACGTCCATATTTCACAAAATATAGAGCTAGAGAAATTTCTTGCTGCAAAGAGCTTATGATCTAAGGAGGGCAATAATTAGCTATTATGCAGGTACTTTTCATCAGTAGATCCAAGAGCACAAAGGCAGGTTGCTGTCACTGGCATTTCACAGAGAGGGAAACTGAAGCACCGAGTAGAAATAACTTGCCCAAGGTCACAGAGTGAGTCAGTGGCAGAGCTGGGAATAGAACCTGGAAGCTTTCACTAGTAAAAGTAAATAACATTTTTAAAATGTTTAAGAAGCTTCATTTAAAATTAATTTAAAATGCAGAGCCCCCCGGACTGGTGGCCAGAACCCGGGCAGTGTGAGCACCACTGAAAATCCGCTCATGTGCCGCCTTTGGCATGCATGCCATAGGTTGCCTACCCCTGCACTAGACTCAGAAAGGCAGAGCAGTCAAAGATGTGGGTCAACAAAGACTGATTAATGGATGCTGCATATAATAATATGTATGAGTAGGGTCCACAATGTAATCAACAGTCCCTGTCTGTGTTGTATTCTGATAATTCAGAGGTCAAAAGAACATCCTAGCGTTTAAATGAATTGTAAACACGGGATACCTCGGTATTCATCTCTCTTTGAAATGTACCGTGAATGGTGGAGGAAAAAAGCAAATGGCCTTATGTTAATTCCTATAACTAAGTACTCATGATGGACCTCCTTCAAAGTCATCCTAATGACCTTTTTTTCTTGAGGAAATCCCAACTTGTCAAAGAGGACATTCAATTGTATAAAATATCCTGGGGTCCTGATTCTGTCATCTCAGATCTGCTTAGGCTTCATCAGGGGAAGTTTGAGTCACAAGACTGAGGTCCCAGTTATGCTGGTACGCCCTGAATATGAGATTTGGACATTGGACTATGACCTGAACTCTAAAAGAACTCTGCAACTACAAAGCTCACCCTCTCTGCTGTGAATCTGAACCTCAATTAATTGAACTTCTGTCTGGCATGTGTATAGATCTTTTAACCATGCTCTCTTTTTTTTTTTTTTTTGATAAATTTTAGTTTAGTTAATAAGAATTGGCTGTAGCGTGTAAGATCTGAAACATTCATTAACCTGGGAGGTAATGTGTCTGATCCTTTGGGATTGGTAGAACCTTTTCTTTTATATGATGAAATAAGATTTACAGAAGTTGTCATCATATTTGACGTGGGTACCTGGATGGAGGCCTGAGGCTGCATCACTTGAAGGGAACGGTGTTGTTTGGACTTCTTAGTAACCAGTAAGGTCATAAAGAAGCTGTTTTATGCTGGCTTGGTAAATCTAAGTATTGGAATATCCACCAGCTTTTGGGGGTTTGGCTGCCCCATTCTTTGCCGTTCACCCTAATTGAGTGACCGTAGCTGGTTCCTCACTCGGACCCTGGTCACAGTGGCGTAGTCGTGCGTGGATGCACATTACCGCAGGCTAATTGGGTTTTTGGATCAGAACCGAATGCTTGTCAAAATTTAATTTTGATATTGGAGAGTTTAAGGGTTAAACTCAGTGAGTGACCCATGATCAAGATCCTGATTGAAAAAGCCTGGAAGAATTGTGCTTACAGAGAGGGTTGTATTTTAAGCAAAAGGCCGCAGAGCAGGAACTGAAAAATCTGTTAATTGCCAGTGATAAGGAAGCAGACCCAGCGAAAATGTTTGCAGTGCAAAGCCAGCAGCTAGAACTTGAACAAAAGCAAAAAATAGCTGATATGGAAGGAGAATGCCTGGGCTTTGAACATGAACAAAAAATGGCATATATTCGATTGTAGGAACTAGAAGCTAAGGCAAAAGTGGACAGACTTAAGCTCCTACTCAAGAGAATAAATGAACGTACTGAATAACTGTGTCATCCTGAAAAAACAGCTCCTCTAGACAGCAAAGATGGGGATAGAATCTATCCAGTTTGTAACAATGTTGGTATGTTTGACTCTAAGCCGTTGTCTGCATGTAACTAAATTTACCTAGGGTTACCACATGTCCGGGTTTCCCCGGACATGTCCGGCTTTTGGGTCTTTAAATAGCCGTCTGGGGGGAATTTGTAAAAAACTAAAAATGTCTGGGATTTCCCCCGGACGGCTATTTAAAGACCCAAAAGCGGCTGACAGGGCAGCCGCGCTGGCGGAAAGCGGTACTGGGAGCAGTATGGAGTGGCCGCGAGAGATGGGTGCGGGCGGCCCGGTTCCCCCTGCTTGGGGCTCCCCTCGCCCGCCGGGGGGCGCGGGCTCCTCCTCTGCAGCACTGCCCGCCGTGGGGCTCTCCCGGGGCTCTGCCCTGCATGCACCCAGCACCCTCGGGGCTGCTCCTGCCTCTCTGGGCTGGCCCCAGATCCCCTCCCCCGGGGGGCTGGGGTCCTGCTGCGGCTTGCGCCCCTCTGCCTCCTCCGCATCACCCCTTCCCCAGCTTCCCCCCTCCAGCAGCCCCCTGCCGGGCCTGTTCAGCCCTCGGCCCCACTGGGTCCTGCCCTGCCTCATGCAACCCGCCCCTACCATGCGGCGGCCCGGCCAGGGGGGACTGGGGGAGCCGCAGCAAAGCCTCGCCCAGAGCTGGTGCAGGAGACGAGCCTGGCTCTCAGCCCAGGCTCCGGGATCAGCCGGGAGCGGAGCTACCCCCGCCGGCTCGGCTCAGCCCAGCCCTGCTCTTAAAGGGACAGGGACCCCACTGCGGCTTGGCCCGGCCTGGGGCACGTGGGGGTGTCACC
>NW_020664544.1:3018620-3045433 GCF_002925995.2 Terrapene triunguis
GTTAGGGCGGGGACTTTGGGGAAGGGGCGGGGAATGGGCGGAGTTGGTGTGGGGAAGGGGCGGAGTTGGGGCGGGGCCAGGGTGGGGAAGGGGCGGGGCCAGGGCCCTGTGGAGTGTCCTCTTTTTTTATTTTTTAAATATGGTAACCCTAAATTTACCCCAACACTGCCACCTTTTATGTAAATGCTTTTACTGTGAGCTTGGGTGAAGGTAACCCCATAACTTGCGCAGAGAATGTAAAAGTCAATGGTAAAAGCTGTTTAGGGCAAATTATAGCTTCTAACGTCACTCTTGTTAAAGCAGATCTTGTCAGAGTGAATATTGTAATCCTCTGAGTTTACTGTAAGTGTGCCTTTAGCCTGACTCCATCTTGAATGGAATGGTGTTAAATGTGAAGTTCTAGCTGGGGTAAGAAAGTTATTGCCTAAGGATCTTTTGATTGGGGATGATATTAAAGCTTTGTTCAATCAAGTTGATGACATAAACCAGTCACAGGAAAGAAATAATCCTGAACCTGTGTCTGCTAGGGGCAAGGATTTGCCTATGGAGGGTTTCTCCAAATGTTTGGATGAGGAAGATAACTTTTATCTGAGCAAAGAAGCAGTGCATATGTGGAAGAAATTCCTGAGTGCGTCTCTGGTATCTCAGAAAGATGTGGTATGTTCTATGGTGACTCAGGACAAAGTAATATGATAGTGATTTACAAAACTAAACTTGCCCAGACAGAAGAAAGTTACATGCTTTTTCTCTGTGCCCAGTGAAATTTCCCCTCACGGCTAGGATTCAGCTCCTATGGAGAAGGAAGGAAGGGTTGCTCCTCCCCACATTTATACTTCAGGTTAATACTGTCCACCCCTCCTGGAAAAAAAATCACTGTTCTTTTCTTCCAATATTACACATAACTTGCTTTACTCATAGCCCATAAGTGGTGGTTCTTTTAAAAACCCAACACTCCAGTAGCATGGCTTTGTTTAAAGAGCAGAAAGGCACTGATTAGAAATCAGAGCAGGAACCGGCACAGGGTCTTTTTTTGTTTGTTTGGGTTTTTTTTTTGCACTCCAGTGGAAAAAGGAATAGCCCTCCCCCATCAGTATTACCCTAAGCTTGCATCATTATTACAGTCTCTTGATTAAACACTTACCACGCTGTCTGAAGACTGGAAGAAAGGAGGGTCTCAGAAGTAACTAACAGGCAGCCTGTGTGCCTGCGCCTCTCTTACTGTAAACTCACTCCCACAGCAACATACCGACCCCTTGTGTGTTTCTTGTCCTTAAATGATGTCTCAGCTTAGAAACAAACTTGGCAGAACTGTTCGTTAGTGCTGCAATCAGCAATGTTTCGTCATCTCAGCATGGCCTCTTATAGTTTCATTTTTTCAGCAGTTGAAATAAAAATCCCCCGATTCCTCTCTACTTCCTGTGATGTACGGGAAGTGTGTGCTTGTTTCCAGTTCTGCCTCCAAGCAGCTTCTCGTTGTTTTTTCCATCTCAGCATTTTGGCAAACTTTCTGTACTTGCAGCAAACTCCTGTTTGGCATTGCTCGTCCTATGTCAGGCCCAGAGGCTGTACAGTGGAGTTGGACAAAGTGCCTCCTCCAGAGTTCTACAATGCCACTTTAGGGGGTCATCTACAGCAACTCCAGGCCCCAGCAGCATGCACTGCTCAGTATGGAGCCTTGTGGGAGAAGCAAATGGGCAGAAGTGGAGTTGTGGATTGCATGTTTTAAACCCCATCAGTTACATATACAAAATTATGTGTTTACTTTTGGAGGGACATCATATAAGATAAGAACCTAGACAGATTAACTCATCCCCTCTGCAGACTGTTTGACTCTTTAAACGGGCAAAAACTGGACCCCCAACCTCAAATGGCAGAGGCGGTGTGAAGGGCGTTTACTTATGAAAAAAAATCTCTAGCTGGGCAGGGAGGTGAAAATCAAGCTCAGGAACCAGTGTGCACACTTACGATCCTCCTTTCCGCATTCTCCATGATCAGGCTCTTAGACTCTGAACTCTTTGGGCAGCGTCTGTCTGTTTGTACAGCACCCAGTTAATGTCTCTGCCCAGTTACTGCTGCTTTCCCACCAGTCCACAGGGAGGTGTAGTCCCCCCCATAGACCCAGCTATGTCACCCAAAGCCAACATCCAGGATCAGGCAGGGGATGAGGCAAATTCATGCGCTGGCTCCATGTATATCACAGTGTGAGAAGAACAAACAGACCAGAACCAGCAGGAGCCCAAATGACATAAGCCAGGAGGCATCTCCATTAAGCAGGGGGCCTGGTTAAGGCTCCAGCCCACAACTGAGAAAATATTGATGTCAATGAGCCAGGTGCCCACCCTCCCCCCTACACACAACTAACCAACCTGGCTGGGCGCTGGGTAGAGCTTCCTGTCTTCCCCCACATGCTGCCAGCTGAGTCTGATCAGACACGTTCCTCTGAGTGACAGGTTTCAGAGTCGCAGCCGTGTTAGTCTGTATCAGCAAAAACAACGGGGAGTCCTTGTGGCACCTTAGAGACTAACACATTTATTTGGGCATAAGCTTTCATGGGCTAAAACCCACTGCATGCATCTGATGAAATGGGTTTTAGCCCACGAAAGCTTAGACCCAAATAAATGTGTTAGTCTCTAAAGTGCCACAAGGACTCCTCGTTGTTTTTGTTCCTCTGAGTGTAACTTCCCAGGCTGCTCAGTTCTCCTGGCACAAATAACTTCTCTCTTGCACCAGATGTGAGCCAGAAGGCTCCACGCTCATGGAGGTATCATCTGAGCTGCTCCGCATTGCTGGTGTGAATTCTCAAGAGATTTACATCCACCCATTAACTCAATGGCCTGATGCGTCGTAACCCCCCACCCCATCGCAGCTTTGTACCTGTCAGAGATCTGCAGGGTGCATGCATTTCTGATTCATTTCAAGGCGCTGACTTGTAACCTGCAAAGCACGCCAGGGCTTTGGACTGCTGCATTTTTTCTACGTAGGTTCTCCTGCTGCCCTCAGCACTGTAGTATGCAAGTACCTGCCCGTCATGCATTAAGCAACGTGACTAACATCTGTCCTGTCCTTGTTCTCTGACCCTCGCCCTAGGGAGAGAAGTATGTGAGGGCCGTGTTTTGTTTTGGAACTTTTGGGGGATTTTTCTCAGGACCACCCCCTTCTGCTGCCACATGATACCACTGCAGCTGGGATCAGCTGGGACCCTTGAATTTGCCTCCCCGCCCCAGTTAAACTGGAGCGAGCTGGCAGCAGGATATTGTCATGGAATCCACTCTCCTCCATGGCTTGCCACAGCCTGGATTTGCCAACACTCAGGCCCTGCTGCAACAGGCTTATCGCTGCTTCCAGGCCTTTCCTGAGAGGACAAGTTGAATACGGCCTGGGAGCAGAGGGTGGGGTCCAGCTTTATTGTGGGCTGGGGGTTGCCTTTGCAGGCAGGGAGTTGAGCTGAGTGTCTGTAAGCATCTTCCCAATCTGTGAATCAGATGGAAACCAACCAACTCACCTACCAATTTTCAAACTGAAGATCAGACGATTTTCCCAACCAGGACTTCATACATTTTAGCCCTTTCGATGTGGGCCTGGGATGGTGACTGCCTCCAGTTCCTAGATTTTTATGGCCAAAAGGGCCAATTCTGACCATCTAATCGGACCTCCCGCATAGCACAGGCCAGAGAATCTCTCCCAGCGATTCCTGCCTCCAGCCCAACAAGTGGCGATTGAACGAAGACAACCACTTTCCATTTGACAACTCCAAGTGATGGTGAATCCATCTAATCTCACATGGATCTGTTCCAACGACTGATTGTCCTTGCTGGTAAAAATATGCATCTTATTTCCAATTTGCACGTTGCACACCTCAGCCTCCAGCTCTCGGATCTTGTTATGCCTTTATCTGCTAGGGGCTAGGAAAAGGCAGATTAAGTTACCGGCGTAGGTTTGCTATCTGATACTCATTTGCCATTTACTGTTTTTTCACTCTTGGCAGTACAGTTTGCGATTAAAATGAAATCTCTTCACATACATATCAAATGTAAAGCGCCCACACAGGTTGTTACATGAATACTGACCTTTATTAGTTTCTCTTAGAATACTGTACAAAGGAGTAATAAAAATAACATTCACACTTTGTCTTAGAAAGTTCCTCTAGATGAAACTTCTTTGTATATCCAAAAAAGAGAAGGAACTGGAAAAAACAACTAAACTTCTATGTACAATGCAAGAATGTTCCATACAAAACTGATTTAGCTCACTGAAATTGTTCCAAAGAGTGTATTATTATGTGCACACACTTAAAAATATATCTCTATTTTATGCACGATGGTAAATCAAAGCAATATATCTCACTGCTATTAAAGAAAATCATATGAGACTCTGACTGTGTGCTACTGCCAACAGTGACCCAGTTATTGTCCTCTCTTTGAGGACCAGTACCATTCTTTTAATATTTAAATTATGTTTAAACTGCTGCTGCTGTTTTAAATAAATCCTCATTGACTGAACAGCCTTAGGTCTCAGGGGGAAGGGGAAAGAAGGCTCCAATCTTGCACTTGGATCATGTGGAAGGGCTGTATAGTGTTGGGTTAAAGATCCAGCTGTTGGAATCCAATTGCAAGACTGGGGCCTTCACTCAACAACTCCAAGCTGTTGTTCTGTATCTTTCTGTGCTGTATGGACAAGCACACAGTTCTCTCAACAGCTGAGGAAAAAGGCTTCGCAGCGATAAGAGCAGGCAACGGGAATGGCTTGAGTCAGGCCAATGTCTGAGAACTGGTCTATTGTGATAGATTTTAAAACCCTTGGTTTCTTTATTGTTTCTCTGTATCCGCAGCAGACAAAACTACAATGAAAAGCATTGGCTGTACTGAAATTCACACCTACCGCTATGCAGGGAGCCAGCACAAGGCCTGGAGGAAGATTTTCCCAAGGGCCTAAGTGAGTTAGGCACCTAAATCCCATTGAAAGTCAAGGGGAGTCCAGGGTCTAGTTCACTTAGGCGCTTTACACAAGGGTTGAATTTCACTCTGGGATCACCACCACACTTGGCTGCAGCCATATTTAAATGCTCAAGACTCTAAATTCCTGCAAACTTCCCCACCCGGGGGTGCACGCAATCCCTCTTCTGCCCAAAGCTGGTTTTTATCCCCGAGGAGCTTCCTTGGCGTGTGTGCTGTTTTCTCCAACTCTCCATGGCCTGAGTGGCCCTTCATCATTTGTCTTCTGAGTCAGAGCTGCCATGTCTGGCCCATTTCACACCCACCCCTGTTTTATAAAAGTGGTTTCAATGCAACTTTTCAGGAAATCTACACTGTGGTTTGTTCTGTAATGTTTGGACTAGCATTTCATTGCTTTGTCTCCCAGATCACCTACAAGTGCCTAGTGAAGGGGGCTGTTCCCACTCACTGCATACTCAGACTCCCCCTTCTGAGTGACATTTTAATGGAAGCTACCCCTACACACGGGGGGGGGGGGGAATAGATCTCTGACACATAATTATGCATCGCTCTTTTTAAAAGTTAACCGAAATCCCTTTTAAACTGTTAAATCCTAGGGCCTGATTCCCCTCTCACTTGAGCCAAGTAAGGCCCCGATTCAGCAAAACACTTAAGAGTGTGCTTAAATTCCATTGACTTCTGTGTGTCTTAAGCACATGCTGAAGTGCTTCACGGAAACTGTTTTCACTGAAATGCTCATAAAAGAGAAATCATTAGACTTGTCTATGAATATCACGTCTTTGTAAACCGGTTGAGGAAAACTTACACTCCAGGTTTTAAACTGCCCCACTGAAGAGTTCATGATTTTATTTTTAGTAGCTTTACATTTCAGCGTTAATTTAACAGAACTGATTGGACATGACCAGTGTCACTGAACCCACAAACAGTGCAGGTCCAGACCCCAGCTGATGTAGGTCTGCCGAGCTTCACCACTCCACAGCGGCCAAGGGTCTGGTGCCTAGCGTCAGCTTACATTTCTGCTACAAAATCACTCCAGCTTTGCATAGTTTACATGCACGAGAGAGGGAGAGAAAAGGCAAAACCTACATGTATCCGGGAATAATGGTTTTAAGCAAATAAAGAAAAAAAAAAGTCCTTTTTTCTTTATGGTGGGTTTTTTGCAAAACACAAGGATAAAGTGATTCCTGCCCCACTTCTCTGGGTCGAGATTCCCACCTTTAAAGTAATTATTTTGTCTCCTCTAGTTAGGTTTCTATTTGTCCCCAAAGCTAGATGAACACCACGCTACGTGTTCCGTCTCTTTCACTGGAGAAGGTTCAGCATCAGCACTATAATTCTGTGGCCTGCCAGACCTGAATTTGTCCAGCAGTGTGCACCTTAGACTAGGCACATCATCCCAGCAGTCTGGGGGAAGGTACTATCACTGCAGAGTGGAAACCTGCAGTCTCCCCATTTCCGTCTGAGGCACGTATCTACAATGTTCATTTCTGAATCCACCCAGACATTCTCATCAGAAAATAGCACTACTGAAACTATTTTTTCCAGAAGTCACAGGCTAGTAGCTTGAAAAGTGCACTAGTCCTGGGGTATACAGTACAGTAACCAAAGCAACAATCCACTCCCGCCCATGGCAGGGATGGGAAAAAAGGAAGAGCCTTGTATTAAATAAATTAACCTACATTTGACAGGCTCCTTTTTTCAAGAACCCAAAGCAGGTTTTCTCCTTCTCCACCATCTTCCTTTTCACTAATACTTAAAGTAGCATTTCCGTCTTTGAAGCACTTAAGAGACAATGGCTAAATAAGCCTCACAACAGCCCTGTGAGGTAGGTTATTTCTCCCCCCTCAGTGGGGTACAAATGATGAAACTGAGGCAGAGAGGTTAAGTAGTTCACCCAAAGGCAGGTGAGGAGTCAGTACAAGGGCCGAGATTCAAATTTGGGAATTCCTGTCTCCCAGTCCTGTCTTGGACCATTAGATCAGGTCTAAACTCTATCGATAGTATCCACTGTACCGCCTGCTCAGTTCCAAAGCTACATCTGGCTAATGCAGGAACTAAAATGTCTTATTTAAAATGTTTACATTGTCAGAAAACTCTAGACAATCAAAACACTAACAAACAAAGATCACCTTCGTGAATGTGCAAGGGTATCATGAAAAATATAAACAAAGGCATAGTTCAACCAGCATATCGACGCTCTAGAAAATGCTGCGGTTACAAAGAGTGGACAGCTACCCCAGCCACTGGGGCCAATTCTGCTGCTGATTCTTCACTCTAGCTGGCAATTTTGAGGAGGGGGGGGGGGAAGATTCAGTGTTGCAACTGTGCTTCATCCTCGGTTATCCAAACCTCCCTGTAATATTGGAAATTGCCTCCCCCACCCCCCCGTCTACTAATTACAAGCCTCTCATTTACCCCCAAACAATGATTATCAAAACTTTATTCAACAATCTCTTTCCACACTGGGATTATTGCATTTCTATTGCAGATTATAATTAAATTAAAAATCCCACATTGTCCTCCAAACCAGCTCCTGACTCTGTGGACAACTAGCTCATCTGCTAACAGCCACTTAGTAGAAACACACACACACGCTCTACTAGGTAGGGTTCCCTCCCACACAGCAATGCAGGGTGCAGAAAACATGATCGCTGCACTGAGCAGCCTGAAATAAACTCATGATGCATAAACAAAATCAAAACGAGTCAGAAACAGAAGGTTGGTTAGCTCCCCTTGTGGTTTAACTGCCCCCTGCAATGCCCCATTGCCCCTCACTTTCTTGGGGTGCAAGTTCCACCCACTAACTGACATGTGCCGTACCCCACCTCTGGATCTAGCCACCAGTTCAGGGGCAGAACAGCAGGGCTTTGGATTTAAACAAGTACAACAAATCTGGATAATGAAGAAGGCAGCAAAGCAAGAGTTGCTTGTCTCCCTGCTGTGCCAAACACCTTCACTGTCCAGACCCAGACAGGCGGTTAACCTTCTGCAGCCATGGTCTGGGGATGCGACAGACTGCACAGCTTGGATTTTCTATGCCACTGATAAGTTAAATGCTTCAGTGACCGGTCAGACCAGTTGCCCTCTTGCCGGCCAGCCACATTTGCCGTCTGCTCCTGCCTTCACTCAGCAACGCAGCACTATTACAATATTCCTGTTCTACAGCTGCTTAAACCTCGCTTGTGGCCCATAGTATGCTGCTGACAGGTCATCAGGCCCAACCAGAAGTCCGAGAACGGTTTTCTGCATGGGCTGTCACATGCTGAGATGTGCCCACCACTGATATTTGGCAAATGCCACTGATCTAGATTTAGACATTGGAGTCCTGGGCAAAGGGGGTGGAAGAACGAGACCCATTTAAACCAATCATGGTCACCTCTCTGCCTGTACCAACACCCCATTACCGTACCTGACGATGCTCCATCCTTCACCTAGCGCAAACCTGTCCGTCATCAGCCTTTCCCCTCCCCGATCTCCAAGTCAAGTGACTCCGATCACTCTGATGGGCAGTGTTAACATTTTTAATCACACAACTAACAAGCAGCACCATCACACCTCTTAGCCCTGTGTGGCAGTAGGATTAAGGGTAACACTGCAGGGCTGCATGTGATGGGGGAGAATACCCCCCCCATCACACACGCTTTAAAATATAACTACTTCCACTTTAAACAAAGACAGACATTGGTTATAGTTTAAATTAACAGAAACAACTTGGAATCCAATTCCTTCCCCCCGAATCATACAAACGGTACCTTGGAAAACGGGAAAGCGCCTTCCTGTTTTCTCATTAGAAAAAATGATTCCCTCCCCAGTGGGAGGAGAGAGGTTTAAGAATAAAATCCACCTCCCAAAATTAAAGTGGCCAACTAATTTTTCACACCTGGGAAATCTGGCCATGCCCCCCTTTAATTTCCCCACGTAGCCCTTCGCGAGTGCATCTTACCTCAAAAAGGGCCAATGTATTTTAAAGTGCATTTGCCATAGTAATTACTAGCTCTTAAAGCCTTCTCCCCACCCCTGCTCTCTCCATTCAGGGTATTGGCCTCTGGATGGGAGTCTCCCCAGAAACTGACCTATTTGTACCTCAACATCTCAATCTATCTGCATCTACTCATGATACTGGAGCACAAGAAGTCCACCCCCCAGTCTCCTGGCTCCATGCTAAACTCTACTCAGGATTCTGCGACTCCAGAGTTTGCTTAGATTTATTGGGCACGAGGATCCTGCATGCGGTATACACGTCTATTGGATACTGCATTTAAAGAGCCGCTGTGAAATTATATCCCGGTTGGGGGGGGGGTGAGGGAGGACTAAGACGACCGGGTTTCCCCTTCCACTTCAGCTCACTTCATCCAGGGGGCTCAGTACTTGTTGATCCCAAAGATCCGGACTCCGTGGAGCTGGGGCAGCTTGGGGATCAAGACGCTCATCAGGGAGATGGTGTTGATTATGAAGTGTATCCGGTCATATTTCGTGTAGAAACTGGTGAGGAAATACCTAGGGGAGAGAGAAGCGGAAGTTGAATCACAGCTATCCACAGCTTCCATCACCCCGGGGCCAGTGACGATCTGAGGAGAGATATTGGTTGCAAGTGACTCATTGACTGCTTTTCCTGCTACAACCCATACTGCTCCCTTGGTGTATAAGTTACACCCACTAGCCGACCCCACCTCTGAATCTAGCCACCAGCTCAGGGCAGACAGACAGGGCTTCAGATTAGCACAACACAGCAAAGCCGGGTAAACCAAAATAAAAAAACAAGGATCCGGTTTCTAGCAGCTAGTGAGCCCCGATTCCAAAGTGGATTTAGTCTCACCCTGGGGGATCTCAGTCTCTCTCTCCTTCTGGCCATGAGCTCTGGTCCCAAAAGACTTTAAACAGCTGAGCATCTTTGCAGCAGCAGCTTGTGTGTGCTTTTGGCAACAGACACGGCAGAGACTGGCCCTTCAGAAATATCTTCAGTCGATGGTGATGGAGGCTACCCTCCACCCCTCGCACTGTAGATGGCTGGAAAACAACATTTCCCAGTAGCGATTACATGAGTCAGAACTGAAATGTGGGTGGCAGGGGAGCCAGGGAACAGAGGGGGGTGAAAAGCAAGATGTTCCCCTTGGTGATGTGATTTTACAGTCTGATCCAGACTCCAACACGTCACTCCACTGGGACTCTGCAGATGTTGGATGCTCTGAAGAATTTCTCCATCACATTAAACGCAAACTACTTGTCTTCGCTTTCAGAGCCCTTCGCGGCCTCTCCACCCTACTTCTCTCTCATTCCCTCCTGAGAGGTTGACACCTGCTTCCAGTAAAGCCAGGGTGCCAGCCTGCACTGCCCACCTGTTAGATTGTCAGACGAGCACCTTCATGCTTCTCCCTTGCTGCCCCTTGTGCTGGGGAGGAATTCCCCATAAAAATCCACAAAGCCATCTCATCGCCCTCCGCCAAATCCCTTTTGCCATGAGGCCAAATCCAATGCCCCTGGTCTGGGGGCAAGATTCAGCGGTGGGGTCAGCTAGTGAGTGTAACTTGGCAACAGTCAGGCTGCTGGTGGGCTGAAACCACTACCTGTCGTTCTGGTCCATACTGTCTCATAGAGCTTGCCCCAAACTATCCCTAGAGTAGCCACTTGTTGTCTCTTGTCTTATACGTAGACTGTTCACTTTTGGGGGTAGGGACAGTCTTTTTGTTCTGTATCTGTGCAGCACCCGGCACAATGGGGCCCTGGGTCTGTGACTGGGGCTCCTAGCTGCTACCATAATACACATAAATCATGTTAATGTTAATCAGTGCTAGCCCTGGTGACTTGTGAGATAGTGAACCTTCGAAGCGCATCAGGGCTGCACTGGTCTCTTTCTAACAGTGCTTTTTATGGGCACTGACCCAGGCTGAATAGCACCTGGACACAAGCTCAAAGCAGATCCCCAAGACATCCACACCATGAGTGGTGGACAGCAGCACAGACACAAGTGGGCTATGGATACTGTGAATAAATCTGGTATTGCAACATATGTGGATCTGCTTTTAGGCCCCCAAGCTAGCATTGTTTTTGGAGGCCAATGGAGGGCTTTAGCTTCGTTCGACAGGGTGCCGCTGTGACCAGCCCGCCCGCCCGAAGTACTCACAGCACGATGGGCGTGATGGTCAGGAACTTGCGCGATGCCGTGAACTGCACCCCATAGTCCATCTGCTCCCAGTGCGTGAGCAACCGGGCTTTCCCCTGGTCCGGTGTCTCAAAGGGCGTTCCTTTCACGGTGTGCAGGAAGATGTACATACTCTGTGGCAAACACGAGCAGAAGGTAAAACTTGTGCAGCCCTCTGAGACCAGGTGTCTGGAGAGATTCGTCTGACCTTAGCCACCCACAACTCATCACTAGGAAAGCTCTTACACTTGCAAGCCAGGGCTGTGCCACTAGGGGGAGCTGTTGTCATCTGATGTTTTTTTTTTTTTTTTGGCATTGGCAATTAGGGTGCCACAGGATGAGCTGGTGACAGCCCGGCTAGGAAGCCTGGGCTCTTGAGCTCAAGCTGTAGCAGCTCCTACTTTTAGCGCTGGAACTCCCTGGTGCCCTGGCCAAGATGGTGATGGTCACATTAGGAAATGCAGCTCCCCGGCATCAGAGGAGAATACACATGGAGCGAAATCAAACTCCAGTATGCATCTCTTCCTGCTGCACAGACTTAGGCGTGAACATGGCCATACAGTTGCACAGAGCATACCAGGTGCTTCCTGCCTGTCGGTCAGGAGAAAACCTTTGAAATGGAACAGCCACAGACTCGTTGCCCCCGGCCCTGCGTTGCACGTTGGGGGTGGGGGGGTGCTGAGAGTGGCACCTCCCAGGCTCTATTCCCAGTTCTAACCTCAACTGACTTTCATCCCTACGTGCCACAGCTCCCTCAGTTGTGAAAGCGTGATAATACTGACGCCACGGGGGGAGAAGGGTAACCCATTGCTGTTTGCAGTGAGCCTTGAGATTCTAAACGGTGCGGCTCTAGAGGACGGCAAAGGGGTAGCAATGTTATTTATGGGGAGGCAGGGCTGTCCAGTGGACAGAACACTGCCCTGGGCACTCAGGAACCCTATGTCCAGCTCTGACCTTGGGCAAGTCAGCCTCTCTGTGCCTCAGCTTCCCCATCTGTAAAATGGGGATAATGACACCAACCTCCTGTGTAAAGGACTGTGAGCTCCACCGGTGAGACGCACTAGATAAAAGCGGAGTATTATTGTAACCGGAACTTAAGCAATCTCCTGGAAAGATTCCAGTGACACACGCTCCAGGTACACACAAGCAACAAATCCTTGGAGAAGCCAACGACAAATCCGTTGGGATTGTTGTTTATGAACAATTGCTGCTGGCCCTTTAAAAGCCTCCTGCTCCTAAGACTCACCACTCTAAACTGGACAGAGGTCAAGGCAAGGAGGTCTGATTGGCGCGAGAGCAGAGCGCACCAGTGCTGATCTCAGCCCTTTTGCTCTCAGCTCCAGCTGCCGATTGCTCGAGATCTGGATGGTTTTTATGGGATGGGGCGTCAGGAGCCCTGCGAGGGAATCAATTCCCGGTCTCTGATTAATCTCAAGCCGAGAATCACTTTAACCATAGGGCACAAATAGACCAGCTGCTGCGTCTGTGCTAATGTCTGGGTTTCTCTGACCTGGAAATCAGGGAGCAAGCTGCTGCATGGAGCCACGGTCTGATCTCAGGGAGACAAATAGACTAAAACAAGAGGGGAGTCAGGAGGGGGAGAATATATCATCAGTGAAAAGCATGGGGCGTTTTTCTCAGCCCCAGAGGAAAAGGTTCCACTGAACGGCTGCGGTTGTGTCATGTCCCAGCAGAGGGCAGCAGTGCGTCCATGCACCCGCATCCCCAAACTCATCCCCTGGAAAAAAAAAAAAAAAAAAACCCACACACCCCAGCCCACACCCATGAGGAAAACTGACTGTTTCATTTCTATGATACACTCGAGTCAGTGCCCCCCTCCCCCCGTTCACATTATGCACTTGCTCCAGATACAGTATCATTAGACTCAGACAAATAGCCAACAACCCTCACCCCATCCCTCGGCTCTGCACCCTGGTCCTCTCATCTGGGCCCAGCCCACTGTCAGCTCACAAGTCAGCAGCTGATTTTTATAAACCCTCCAACTCCTGGGTACAAAAACCCACCTTGCCCTTCCTGCCTCTCCCTTTGTTGCCAGTAACACCAGAGGATTCCTGGGCAGCAGCAAAGTGAGCGTAACCAGCGGGCAGCAGGTCCCCCTCTGGGCCTGACCCTCGGAGGATGTGAGGCTGTCATAGCTCCTAGTCCTTTAGCTCACGCTGTAGAGACTCACACTTCCAACCCGGGAGGTTGCTGGTTCAACCCTCTGAGTCAGCCAAGAGGACAGTCGTCACACAAGGCTCCCCCATCTTGCACTGCTCTCCATGTGTCTGGGCGCCAGACAGTAGTTTACACCCCACAGCCTATTCCCGCTCCTGCGGGGGCCTCTTCGGATGGCGTTGGTGATGCGGACATTTGCCCGGATGGGAGCTGGTCTGAGACCCAAAATCAATTCACGCAGGGGACGGTGAACACCAAACGTTTGGTTGTTACCACCTGGGCTGGATTTGAACCCATGACCTCAAGGTGAAAGGGGGCTGAGCCTGAGATGTGGCTGCTCAGTCAGCCAGACTGCATCCCACACACTGGTGGGAACTCAGGACTTGGGGTTTGATTTCACTGTAGGATCCCTCGGCAGCTGTGACCGTGTGACCATCGAGCCCAGCTGGGGGTTCCCCATGGGGCCAGTGAGCCGTGGTGCCCCCTTACCATGTTGTGGATGATGTTGGTGAGAGTCCAAACCACGGGGACACTGAAGAAGGGGATGCTGAGGAGGACCACATGCAGCAGGCCAATCCCCAGCACGTAGGAGAGCCAGATGCCCCGGCTGTTCATGACCCGGGTGTTGGGGTTCACCTCGCTGTGAGCCGTCCCCACGTTCATGCTGGCTCATGCGTCGGCTAGACAGTCCTGAAGTGAACCAAGAAGAACAAGAGGCAGGTCAGCGCAGGGAGGCAGCAGACTCTGCCACTCCCCTAAGCTGGAAGCTAACCAGAACCCTCCATGCAAACGGCACCATCCTTCCCTGTCCCTGCTACTCAGCCAAGACCAGCCCAGGATGGAGCATTGTCTTGCAGGTAAAGCAGCCGACAGGAAGTCAGGTCTACCAGATTCTGTCCCAGACACTGCCACCCTCTCACCACAAAACCTTGGGCAAGTCACTTCACTGCCCTCTGCCTCGGTTACCCTAGTTATAAAATAGAGACAATACTCTTGTGTGGGAGCTAAATCCAGTCACGTTTGAGATTCAGGTGGAAGGTGCCAGGAAATGAGAAACATCTCTACAATGGGGGTATTTCTAACGCTGGTGGTATATTCTGGTGGAACCGGGGCATATGGATGATTTCAGTCCTGTGACTCTGCCTGTGAAGAGCCAAATGGGTAATTTCATAGCATAACATGGACCAAATTTTCTTTTGCAGGACACATTAGGGCCCTGGTCCTGCAAAATCTGGAGCATAGTTACCCACATGCTTAAGGGTTTGCAGGATCCAGGCCATAACATGTCCTGAGAAAAACTTCAGCCCCGATTCTGCAAAGTCTTAGGTGTGTGTAACCTTACACCTAGGATTAGCCCCATTTACTGCCATAGGGTTCTGCGTGGCTGCAGGAGCCTCACCACACTGACCCACATCACAGAACTGTGCTCTTGTTTCGTAAGCAGGACCAAAAAAAAAAAAAAAGTCTCCCAATGATCTTTGGAGAGGTCATTACAGCAACGGGAAGGAGAAATGAAGAGCTCCAGGAGAGAGATCCTTTGACAGCAATGTTAGAAAAGCCATGGTGAGGTAACGATGCAGGGAGGTTGCTTCACCAGGGGGTGCCCTACAGGAGAAGGCTCCCACCCTGCCGTGGGGTAGAACGTGCAGACCCCAGGAGCAGCACGGAAAGAAGCATTTTCAAAGCAATTCTGATAAGGCTAGAAAGAGAGACTCACTGCTGGAAAGAAGAAGATTGTCAATGGCTGGACTGAGGTTGGATTTGGTGCCATACCCAGCAATCCATGAAACCTCAGGGCCTAGGGCTGCTGCACGCATTCGCCTGCATAATGAAACAGGTTCAACAGCAAACACCAGTCCCAGGATTCAATACAGAGCACGCTGACTGAACTTTCAGCTAATGATGAAACACACAAGGAGCGGGAGCAGAATGGAGCTGGACAGGCCTATCTGTGGCCAAGGTTCGAACGCTGCCACCACCCTACAGGGATAAAAACCACCATCACAAAGCGAACAGGAAATGAGGGTTTCCACTCACCCCTCAGCAGATCTCAGCCGGCTGCTGTCCAGCCGGTACACTCCAAAGCTGGCTCCAATTGGAAGGCAGATTGTGATGTCATTCAGTCAGAGCAAGATCACAACCAAAAAAACCTCAGATTCCAGAGACAGCCAAAAGGTGCTAATGATGGGCCCAATCCTGTGAGCATATTGCTCCCAGACCGTGGGATAACTCATGGTACTGAGCAATGAAGTCACTGCTAAGCCAAGTCAGCAAGTATTTTCAGGCTCAGCTAGAGTGACCAGATATCCCGATTTTATAGGAACAGTACTGATATTTGGGGCTTTTTCTTATACAGATGTCTATTACTCCCACCCCCCTGATTTCTTACACTTGCTGTCTGGTCACCCTAGCTCAGACCTTTGTGGGACTGAAGCAAGGAACTTCATCGCCATCTGTCTCCCAAAAGTGCCGAGCACCAAGGTGCCACCACACCTTCAACAGAGCAACGGGAGTATTCTCCATCACTTGACGTCTTGCTAAGAGACTCGCTCCAGCTCCTCCCTCACCACTTCCTGGGCTCAATGCAGGAATCACTGGGAGGGAGTTTTGGGGCTGTGAGATACAGGAGGTCAGACTTGACTATTAGAAATGTTCCTTCTGGCCTTGAAACCTGTATGTGCCTAACTGTTTGGCACATAAAACCCTGATCCTGCAAATACTTCGGCACGTGAGACTTGTCACATGCATTATGTTGAGGGTGTATGCAAGGCCACGGTCAACATTTGGAAACTTTTGCCCATCCTTGCCCAACATTAATTCCTATGTATTTGTCAGCCTTTATTCCAAAGCTGCTTTGTTGCTTTTTGGCCGATTTTTCAAAAAGTTGACCAATTTTTGCATTAGTAGGAGCACACTACTTTTTCATTCAAAGTTTAGTAGCTACCGAAGTATAGATGCAGAAACAGATGCAGAAATAAAAAGGCCTAGACAAGCCAGGCTCTCCCTTCCTGGTAAGTTTCTAGTGTTGTTGCTGGTTTAGCTCCCATTGCTGGGAGACCGATTTGCTGCTCTTCTCCAGCTCACATGCCCGCGTTGTGTGGGAGGCGGGTTGCAGCCAGACCTATTGTGTTCTTTACATAGAAGCCAGATGTTCCAAGTTTCCTTACATAGAATCCTGGGCCTGGGTTATTTTGCAGGCTGCAGCTCTATCTTTTTTATTGTCCTTGACAAGAGTTATTACACAGAACAAACACTATCCCTCCTGCAACTGCTGTTGGCCGTGCTGTGTCCTTCAGGCCTCCTGTAGTCACCCACGGATGCGCCTCAGCATCAGCCATTCAGCGCAAGGCAGGGCTGCTATCCGACAGACACACCAATTTCTCTGCCACTTAGAAACCTTGACACCACAGGCCGACAAGTGGTTATGCTTGGAGAGGACTTTGGATCTGCTCTGTTGCCTGCAGACAGGACACCCCAAATGTGCTAATTGCTCAACTTCTCATCACCACTTCCCTGGATCACAGAACATCCCCCATGAGGGGCCAGTCATGGATATTCTAGTGGGAGACAGAGGCGTGGTCTGAGCATGGGGCTAGGAGGCAGGAACTCATGAATCCCATTACAGCTCAGATGCTAACCCCCATCTTCACCCTTGGGCAGGTCAGGTAGGGCCCAATCTACAGCTCATTGGAGTGAATGGGCAGACTCCTACAGACCTCAGAATCGAGCGCTTAGGCCAAACGACATGCTATCAGCTGCTTCAGTATTCTGGGTGTCCAGCTTGAAGAGACTCTGGCTTGATTTTCAGAGACGGCTGAAAATCCAACTCCACCCCCGATGAAAAATCAGGGCAGTTGCAAACTAAGGCGGCATTTTTGAAATTTGGGCCCCGTCTCCTTTTTGTGCCTCAGTTTCCCATTTGTAAAATGTGGATTAGACTTGGTTGAAATCTACTTCATGTGGACACCGTGGGGATCACAGCACACTGAGGATGTCAGCCATTGAGTAATATCAGAAAAATTTTGCAGGTTCCATTTCAAATTCTCTCTTCTCCTGCCTAAAATACCCCCCGTCACCCCTTTCATCCAGGACACCCCTCTGTTCCTGGATCGATATTTACATCTCTTGTACAGAAGTCATCCCTAAACCCAGTCTCTCCACGGCTTACAGGTCTCTGCATCTTATTTCCAAGCTTACTTAAGAGCTACTAACCAATCAAAGCCAACGGCCCCTCCCCCCACAACACAGCTTATTAGCTTTACAGATGGGATTTGTTCACCTACAGGAAAAACAAAGCACATGAGAAAAGCGATGGAAACTTTGCTCCAACCCCCTCCCCCTTCTGAAGCAGATGACTGCTAAGCTCCTATTTCCCAGCTGTGCAACTGTTTCTCAGGGGTGGAAAGACTTGAGTGTTTCACCAGGCTGAGTGTGAAGGTTGGGATTGTTGCAATGGAGAGCATCCACCCAAAGGGGAGAAAAGTCCAAGCAGTTGTAGGAGCTAGACCGATCTCAGTGACAGACAAGTCTATGGCGTCTTCTACCTGCTCTGTTCCAGTCCAGGTTTGAGACGCGTTCCAATCCGGATCTACAGCCGCCGCAGCTCTTCCAGGCCTGGGCGCCCAGCACACCCAGCTGTGCCAATGCTCCTCAATCCCGACCCGCAGCCCCCTGCTCTCCCAGGCCCGGGCTCCCAGCACATGCTGTGCGATGCCTCTCAACCTCAACTCACAAACCCCCCGACTATCCCAGCCCTGCCCCCTGCCGATGCCAGCTCTGGCCTGCCACACACACATCCCTTCAGACTCAAACTGCAACCAGAGGACGGGACCCAGGTCTCCTGACTCCATCCCACGCTCTATCAACGGGGCTACGCTGCCTCTCCTTCACCTCAGACCCACACTAGATACGAACCCAGCTCACAGAGGCTAGTGCGTGAATTCTCAACACCCAACCTTGTCACACACACAAAACAACCCGCTGACAGCCTGACTCAGCCCAGGTCAGCGGTAGGCACGTTGGGCTGACTAGCGCCTTGTGGGGCTCGGCTCAGGATGGGCGGTAACGGGCCGCCGTGCTGGGAGGCCTAGCACTGAATGGACCACCGAGACTGAACTAGCCTCTTATTCATTTGGAACGTCCCTCAGGCTGGGCCGGTGGGGGAAGGAAGCTGTCTGTTCTGCAGCTAGAGATCTCCGTCTGCAGGGCTGTCAGGCCAGCGTCTGAACTGGCAACATCGCCCCAGTTCAACAGAGAAGAAACCAAACAGCATCGTCAGTTTTCTCCTTGTCTTGTCAGCCACCAACCCTGCGGGGACCTTGCTGACCCAGGGAACTAGCAAGGACACAGCCAGCTCCCTGGCTTCACACTCTCAAAGCCCAGCACTCAAGGGGCAGGACAGAGATTGGGAGCCAGGCAGATTCCTGTCCTGTGGCCGCTCAACTGAGAATGATGCTGACTGGTGTCTCTTGTGACGAGGGAGCAAGTCAATTCTCAGTTTTGTGCTGGGCCAGAGCAAACTGACAAATGTCACCACTGATGTCACTTGTCCCTCAGAGGCATAGACGGGAAGTGTCACAAGAAAGTGAATCACTGCATGGCTGAGCGAGCAGGGCACTGGAGCGGGAGCCAGGACGTCTGGATTCTGCTGCCAGATCTGCTACTGACCTGCTGTGGGATCCCCAGCAAGTCACTTCCTCTCTCTGTACCTCTGCGCTCCTGTGCCCCCCCCCCCCTCCTTTGTATGTCCAGTCAGACTGCAAATTCTTCAGAGCAGGGACTGTCCCTCTCTTCATGTTAATACAGCACCCAGTGCAACGGGGCTCCACTCTCACGGGGGGGGGGCAGCACCCTGTGCAAAGGGGCCCCCCAAACTCAATGGAGGCGTCTAGCTGCTACCACAATACAAATAATAATGTACGAGAGGCTGAAATCTCCACCAAAGTGGAAGAAGTCAAAATTTCCTGGGGAAATGAGTATTTTAAACCCTTCTCCACAGGAACATTATTTGCTCCTTTGCTCACCAGAGGACCATCATAGGCAGGATTACACGGCGAAGCTTTCAGGGATGATGGAGACACTGCTATATTGAAAGGAAACCAACATCTGAAGGAGCCAAGTGATGTGTTGAGAAATTGTCATTAACCTATCTCTGGGACCCAGGTTCTGATCCTGATTTAAGTCACAGATGGAACGAACTTGGCAGATCTCAGCCCAGTCCCAAATGGCCATTTCTCCCTGCCACTAAACCATCACACAGGGATGTCTGGGCAGCCTACGCAGGGGGAGGCTGGGATTGGAACAGCGGGGGGGGAGGGGGGAGGCTGCAGTCAGGAATGAGATGCAATGGCAGAGCTGTGCAGGGGACACCAGGAATGAAAATGCAGGGGGTGCTGAATAACTGAGGTATATTGATAAGTACTGTGGGTCAAGATTGAGGTGCACAGTCAACACGGACGATGGGAAGCCTGCCCAACCCCTGGTTTTAACTTCAGCAATTACCCCCCTCATCCCCAAACTCACAGAGAAGTCTCTGAGAAAAGGGAAAATGCTTCAAATGTAACTTCCTGTTGTCCTTTCAGGAGATCAGCAACAGGCTGTACCCAGAGCAGAGCCAGTGCCATCCTTCCTGCACAGAAGAGGGACCCGATTTACAAGCTGGGGCTGAGGGGAACATGCCTTTGGCTCCAGCCGAAGCAGCGGAGGGATGATGCCTGCAGCCAGAATGTAACAGACAATCCCTTTGAGCATGTTCTGCTCACCCCTAGTCGGATGGACTTTGGTTAGCTGCTTGATCAGCACATGGTCTGCTGCTCTCTGCATGAACGGCAGAGACAGAGAGTGGGACCATATGGCCACTGAGTTTGTACCAGTCCCGTTCAGCAAACTGAATCCCGCCTAACATCCCAGCTGACAGCCAGATCCACTCACCTCCTTTAACTTCTTACGCCCTTGAACTCACTGGCATGCATCCTGCCAGGCAGTCCCTGCGTGACATGTCAATTGTGAGAGGTGTGGTGCCCAGGGAGGCACTACATTGCTGCTCACAAGGGGTTAAGTCTCTTACATCCCTTAATGCAATTTGTTTACTATGCTGCAGCTTGTCTAGGGAGGCAAGGGGGCGTATATCCCCTGCGGGCGCATCTCCTCAGGGGAACCCTGCACGGCAGGGCGGCCCTGCGGGCGCATCTCCCCCAGGGAACCCTGCATGGCGCACAGATCACACGCGAAAGAGGCAGCAGTAAGATCTGGGGTGCCATACAGAGTCTGAGCTATTGTCTGCAGTCCCCACATCCTAGAAAGCGCTGGGGTCATCAACTCTCCTCCTCACCACAAAGGATCAGATGCAGCTCTGGCCCAAAGCGAACATTCAGCTGGAAGGAGAGAGAAGTTTGTGCTGGCGAAGAGCAGAGCTCGTTTCGGAGGGCAGAAAAGTGACTCCCAAGAAGAATATAAGAACGGTCATATTGGGTCAGACCATGGTCCATCTAGCCCAGAATCCTGTCTCTGACAGTAGACAGTATCAGGCCTTCAGGGGAGTGTACAGAACAGGGCAGTTGGAGTGATCCACCCTTGTCCCTCTCAGCTTCTGGCAGTCAGAGGTTTAGAGTCGCCCTGACTATGGGGTTGCATCCCTGACCATTTTGGCTAGTGGCTATTGATGGACCTATCCTCCATGAACTTACCTAATTCTATTTTGAATCCAGTTATACTTCTGGCCTTCACAACATCCCATGGCAATTGCTGTGTGAATAAGTACTTCCTTGTTTGTATTCATACTGCCACCTGTTAATTTCAGTGGGTGCCCCCTGTTTTTTGTATTATGGGAAAAGATAAGTAACACTTCTCTATTCACTTTTTCCACATCATTCATGATTGTATAGACCTCTATCATATTGCCCCTTAGCTGTCTCTTTTCTAAGCTCAACAGCCCTAAGTTTTTAATCTCTCCATGTATGGAAGCTGTTCCATATCCTTGAATATCTGTGTTGCTCTTCTCTGAACCTTTTCTAGGTCCACCATATCCTTTTTGAGATGGGGTACCCGAACTGCTCACAATATTCAGGGTGTGGGTGCACCACTAATTTATATA
This sequence comes from Terrapene triunguis, assembly GCF_002925995.2. Classification (NCBI taxonomy): domain Eukaryota; kingdom Metazoa; phylum Chordata; order Testudines; family Emydidae; genus Terrapene; species Terrapene triunguis. Next base: position 3,039,982 of record NW_020664544.1, read on the forward strand.
TATATATATATATGATATGATATTTTCTGTCTTATTATCTATCCCTTTCCTAACCCATTATTATTCCGCTTTTGTAGCATCTCTAACTTCCCATACCGTTTCACAATCACTGTCCCCACCCTGGTCAGGTGTTCAGTAGTGTATTCCTACTGCGCTACTCTTTTTATTCAAGCATGGAATTTCTATCTATGGAGATTCCATGGTAGAGTTTGTTTCATGTAAGAACCTTATTTGACTCTCTGTTTTCTTTAACATATAATGCCACTCCCCCACCCACAACCTACACTGTCATTCCTATATATTTTACACCCTGGTATTACCGTGTCCCATCATTATCCTCATTCCACCAAGCTTCCCTGATGCCTATTACATCAATAGCCTCATTTAATGCCAGGCACTCTAGTTCACCCATCAGAGTAGTGAGATTTCTAGCATTTGGTACATTTTGCCCATATTCAGCTGCTTTCCTTCCTGCGTTATATTTCAATGGCACTCTAAACGAGAGCCAAATTAAACCCTGCGACTCTGGCTGAAGCCAGCAGGAGTTGCACCAGCCCACGCCAAGGACACGCTGGGTCAAGGACTCCAAAGGGAGGGGCCTTTGGAACCAACACAGACGACAAACAACCAACACATTACGCAAGACAGTATCTGGGAGATCAGGCTGTTAATGGGCCAACGAGGCAGTGAGCCATTCGCTGGGCGGATGGACATGATGCCTTCAATATGCGTGGGCTGGCCACTGGGGAGCTAGCAAGTTCCCCACCCTCCTTAATGGAGATGGACGTGGTCTCCTAAAACCTGCTCTTCTCCATAGCGCCCCAGTTGAAGGGCCCTTCCAAACACATCTGCCAGCCATAGGATCGTTAGAAGGTGGGGACCATCCTACCACATTGCCTGAGGTGTACAGTGCCTGTTCGCTGCAGCGTTATATGGGAACGGGCAATGCCCTCCCCGACTTGCCAAGAGACATACCAGCACCTCCACCCCCTGCCAGATGGACTCTATAGCTCTGTCCTTTTACACCACCATCATGTTCATTTTCAAAGCACTTAATATTAGTTGATTAGTGCCAGGGTAAGTCTAATTTAGGTGATAGCATGATACTGAAAACCCCAAGAGATCATTAGGGCTGCATCATCCACTTCTTAGCACCTGGCATTGTCTTTTTACGCCCACTTTACACAGGTAGGAATGACTAGAGGAGGGGTGAGGCCATGGGGAAATCAGGTGTGGGGTGTGCTATGAAGTGCTTTCCAGACAGGTTGGAGTAGAACACAGTAGATTCCAACCCCAGTCACCCTGGGGACGCCCAGAATGACTCCTGTGAAGTCAATGGGATCATCTGGGGTTTACACCAGCATCAGTGAGATGAGGCTCCTGCCTTACATCCACAAAGAGCTCAGGGAATGCTAAGTTGCAAAAAGCCCGCGGGTTTGAATGGCGACGTTTTGTACATGACCCACGAGTGCCACAACATTTGCTCAAGCTGAGTGTGTGCAGACTGTCAGCCTGTTCCGCTGGGTAGCAGGACCAGGGTCTACAGGTTTTTAGAGGAGGGACTGGAACGATAATTACCGATCACACCCCAGAGGCACAGAGCGCTCTATGCATTTACAGTAATAGATGCCATCTAATCAATCCCCATCTGACAGCATCAGCAGCCTCGTTCTATAGATGACGCCAAGGTTCTCCAGAGAGGGGAAGTCACTTGCAATCAATGGGAGAGCTAGGCTAAGGACTCAGGGGGTTCCCAGCTCCCAGTCCCATGCTCAGACCACATTTAACCGCTCACACTAGTTCTGCTTTTGCCAGTCTCTCCCACCTGCGCCCTCTTTAGCTTGTTACCTAGAGCAAAGGGCCTGAATTAAAATATACAAGCGGGATCAAATCTGGATCCATAATTTGCAGCTTCCAAGTGCCATTTCCAGAACACATCATCTGAACAATCCTGCGCATTGGGGGAATATCCGGACCCCTAGTTATGACTGTGGGGTGATGTGGGGAGAAGGGGTTGGCAGCCATCTGTGGTTGCTGTCATTTGAACATGGTTTGCTGTTATCAAAGCAAACACTGCACATACAAGCTTTCAATGGGAGTTCCCAGACGACTGCTATTGCTCAGATCATCCAGTTTTATTCCCTGAGCCACTATGGGGACCTGGGACTTTTCATCACTTTTCAATGATCTTCTCTCTTTGGAACCACAGGGGCTCCCACAGCATACAGGACAGCTGCCAGTTGCTTGGGTTTCCCCATGGAAATAGCAATCTGGCTGCACAATAGTATTATTTATCTGTACGGTGGTAGCACCTAGGATTCCCAGGCATGGACAAGGACCCGGATCCTGTGGTGCTTAGGGGCTGTACAAGCGCAGAATAAAACCGGTCCCTGCCCCAAAAAGCTGGCAATCTAAGTAAAGCGAAGATTGCAGGCTGTCCTGGAGATGTGTGTGCCCTGAGGCCTCTTCAGTGCTGCTTGGGATGCAGGAGGAAGGGGAAATACGTACCCAAGCCAGAAGTGAACCCACCATATGGGACTCATGCCCCAGCTTCTCTCAGCCTACGGACTCCCTAAGAAAAGGTCCCAGCCACACACATGCCTCTGCTGGGGATTTCCTGCAGCTGCGCGGAGATCCCCACGACTTCTTGGCAGCGGGTATTGAGGGCTGCGTTGCCTATGAACTGCAGAAGGCCTCTGCTCCCCCTCCCCCCCCCCAGCTCCAGCTTCACCCCCCACCTCTGTTTGCACAGAAGAATTTGTTCCAGTCTGCACTTTCCCCATATGCCTCCCACTATTAACCTCTTTGTGGCAACTTAGGGACCTGTTGCTTCCTAGCTGCGCCAGCTCATTCCACTACATTGTATTATAGGAAACCGCTGCAGGAGCGGACGCCTTGCTCTAGTCGCACAATTTGATTTTATCCGACAGCTCAGCTGGGAGGCTTTGAGAGAGTCAGCGAGGGGAGGACAAAGTGGGGATGGGACACTGAGTCTTTCACCTCGAGGTCACCAGTCCAAATCCAGCTCAGGCTGGCAGAGCAGTTGGGTCTTTGGACAAAGACCCAGATCACAATGGAGATGGCAGCCTCAGTGGAGAACCAAAAGATGCTGTCAGACACAGGGACCAAAGAGCCTCTACAGGTCAGTAGTTGTGGGGGGATGTGGCTGGGAATTTGTGGGAGACTTCCCCATACTGTATCTGCTCTGTGGATAGCCAAGACTCTAGGGCTGCCAAGCCAGCAAGTCACCTCTCCCTGGAGACCTCCCTTCCATCACCCCCCTCAGAAAGCCTGGGATGTGCCGCTGAATGCCGGGAATGTGCTCACATCTCCAGGAACCCCCCTCCGTTGCATCTGAAGAAGTGAGGTTTTTACCCACGAAAGCTTATGCCCAAATAAATCTGTTAGTCTTTATGGTGCCACCAGACTTCTTGTTGTTTTTGTAGATACAGACTAACACGGCTACCCCTGATACTTGATACCCTCTCCCTGCTGAAATCCAGGGGTGCTGAGAGTTGGCTTGTTGCTTTCCAGGCTCCCCAAAGAGCGATTGTTCCCCTGGAGACCCCTCTTGTGCTGCTTGCCTGCACAGTTTGGTTAAAGGCAGCCTGGAAGCTCCCTCCCAGTCCTACCCCCCAGGTCCCCGTCACCCCAAAAACTCAGCTGGACAGAAACAATACCCTCTGGAGTGCTAAGAAACAGTCCAAGGGCCTAACCCCAGACGCACACAAAAAAACGTAGCCAAAGGTTGCCATCCCGCCCTGGCAGGTTCCCAGCCCCACTCCCCCAAGGGGGACACAGGCGCCGCTCCCAGCGGGCTCCCCAGCTTCTCATGGCCCTAGACAGCAGATCCCCCCATTCGTCCAGAGCCCAGCACCCCCACACTCCCTGAGCCCCTTGCCCCTCCCATCACGGGGACTTTCCCCCAAGCCTTGCACCCCCCCAACTCTGCCCCTCGACAGGTCTCTGCTCCCCTGAATGCCTGCACCCCTTTTCCCCCGCCCCCTATCTCTGCCCCCCTGCAGACCCCAGGCCTGCCACCCCGCCCAGCCCCGGTACTCACCGCGCTGCGCACCCGGCTCTCGGCCCGGGGGCCTCTCCCCGCAGCCCGGCTCCGCTCCCCGCCGCCGCCGCGGACAACGCAGCAGCAGCAGCTGGCAGCTCCGCCCTCCCCAGCATCCCCCGCGCCCGCGGGGCGCGCTGGGAAATGTAGTTCCCCTGGGGCGCTCGGGACTCCCACATGTCCCATGGCCCCTGAGGGCCGCCGCTGGGCGGGGGGCGGCGGCTGCTGTACATTCCCTGTCAGCTCGCTGCAGATGGTTTTTTGTGCGTGTTCATTTTTATTACATTGTTGTGTATTGGTTCTCATTCTCTGACTTGTTATTGTTTGCAGCGCCTGTGAATCTCTGGTGAATTGTCAGCAGCCCAGGCGTGTCCTTTTACTCAGTTATGGTTTGCTGACCATCGGCCGCGTGCCCGACACTGCATGGTACACACAGGTAAGGCATTAGGCTGGCAAAGACTACAGTCCTGATCCTACACAGGCTTCACTTTCCCACCATGAATAGTCCCACTGAAATCAGTGTAGTAGTAAAGTTAAGTGTTGGAATAAGTGCTTGCAGAATTGGGGCTGTACGCGTGTGCTTAAACTTTGTGTGAGTAAATGCACTGAATTCAATGGGGCTAAGCGCATGCTTCACTCTTTGCAAGGGACAGTGGCAAACCAGTCCCTGCCCTGAAAAGCTTACATGTTCTGTGAGCTCAGCCCCTTCAAACTCTCATATCTTACTCCCATGAGCTAGCCTGGAGCTTGTAATGGAAACAACATGGGTGGATTCTGTTCCCAGATGGAGCCCAACTGAAATCAAACGGGGCTCTGTGTGGGCATGAGGATCCAATCGCAGGAACGGGGGGGCCTGAGAAATCAGATAAGTAAAGTTATTCACATGTGTAAGTGTTTGCATGGCCAGCTTCTATTTGTCCTGTGTTTCAGCAAGAACTACGCATTGCAAAGAAGCAGACACTGTGATATAAGTGTGTGATTTTGTGCTGAATAGAGAGGTGAGATGGGCCTTATGAATAGCGAAGTGGACTGAGCCTCAGGAAATCTGGGTCAGTTCTTGCCTATGTTAGTGATCTGGGGGCAAGTCTCTCTCCTCTGTTTCCCACTTATCTATGTAGACTGGGAACTCTTTGGGGCAGCGACTGCCTCACTCCTTTTTTCTCCACTTTCCTCCAAAAGGCTCCCCTGCTCCCATTCACGTCAGTCCTTATGTTCTCCCCCATGTTATAATTATTATTATGGTAGCACCTCGAGGCCCAGCTGAGATGAGGGCCCCATTGTGATAAGTGCTGTATATATACATAATCAGAGACACAGAACTTCCAGTAAAAAGAACAGGAGTACTTGTGGCACCTTAGAGACTAACAAATTTATTAGAGCATAAGCTTT
>NW_020664544.1:3045833-3060292 GCF_002925995.2 Terrapene triunguis
GCCCACGAAAGCTTATGCTCTAATTAATTTGTTAGTCTCTAAGGTGCCACAAGTACTCCTGTTCTTTTTGCGGATAAAGACTAACACGGCTGCTACTCTGAAACCTGTCAGAACTTCCAGTCTGAGCACACCAGGGCCCTGATCTTAGCTGAGGATGCTAGGCATGTCCTGTAATACTAATACTAAGTATGATTTTGCATCATCAATAATGAATTGTGGTAGCTGCCCAATAATCATTTGTCCTGTATTTTTTTCATATGCTCAGTCTTGATTTCCGTGACATGTAAGTTGTGAGGGCTGCAAAGCATTCTCAGGGCTGAGCTGACTCATGCCTTTCTGAGCCCCTGTAAGTTGCAGAGCTCACATGGGACATTGCCCCCCTCCACAAACGAGAGAGCTCCCAGGCAGCTGCTTGTGTTGTTTGTATGAAGAGCCATCCCTGCCCTTTGGGCTGCTGGGCACAGAGTGCAGCACACTTTAGTGAAGGCAGGCACTCACTAAACAGTTCTCCTTTTTCTCCACTTTCCTCCAAAAGGCTCTCCTGCTCCCATTCACTTCAGTCCTTATGTTCTCCCCCATGTTATAATTATTATTGTGGTAGCACCTAGAGGCCCCAGCTGAGATGAGGGCCCCATTGTGCTAGGTGCTGTACGTATATATAATGAGAGACAAAGAACTTACAGTCTAACTAGACAAGACATACAAAGGAAGGACAGTTACCTGCTTTGTACAGAGGGGGAAATTGAGGGCTGGATAGATTAGATCACTTTGCCCATGTCACTCCAGGAGTCTGTGGTAGAACTGAATCCAGCTTGCCTGAGTGTTAGACCAGGATACCAGCCTTTCCAAAATGTCCAAGTTTCTAGCTTCCAGATACTGGCAGAAATAGACAATGGGGAGAAAGGAAATTTGGACACTGGGGCAAACTCTTGATCTTATGAAAAGTCCCTCATGGGTTCTTTCATGTCGACACAGAGCAGAGTCTGGATTTTTAAGGTTGTTTTAAAAGACGCCCTGACCCCACCCAATGCTTAACTTGTGTGTCCCAGGCAATTTTCTAGCTGAGTCTCTCTGATGAGACCTTAAAAACTGGAGCCCTGTCCTCTCTGCTTGGGTATTAAAGAACCCATTGCCCTTCTTTTAAGAGTGGGGAGTTGGCCTTGAAGTGTTTCCCTTTCCCACAGTTGTGTTGTGTGTTAGTTGGTTGTTGGCCTCCACCCCAGTGGTGGCTGCACTTCAATAGTGCCATGTACATACTGTCTGTACGGCACTTTGGGAATCCTGTGGGATGAGAGGTGCTATAATAACATACAATAATGAACATCAGCTGTTAATAGCAATAATAATCACATGTAATGTAGCATACTCTGTGGGGTGCAAGTATAATACTATAGGGGTAGGCATAACATGTTCATAGCCAGCTGCAAACTGAGGCTCTGATCCAGCAAACACTTAAGCATGTGCCCCATTTTTAAACCCATGAGCAGTCCTGTTGACTTCCAGGGAACTACTCACTTGCAAAAAGTTAAGTAGGTGCTTCAGTGGCTTGAGCATTGGCCTGCTAAACCCAGGATTGTGAGTTCAATCCTTGAGGGGGCTGATTAGGGGCAAAAATCTGTCAGGGGCAAAAAAGCAGGGATTAGTCCTGCTTTGAGCAGCGGGTTGGACTAGATGACCTCCCAAGGTCCCTTCCAACCCTGATATTCTATGATTCTAAGTGCTTAACAGGATCAGGGTCTGAGAGAGTGTCTGTGAATAACCAGTGGCACCCATTGTGCTACTGTAACCCACACACCTCCTGGGTTTGGTGTTCTGTCCCATCTAGTGGCACTGAGACTACTTAAAGAGAGAGAGAAAATGAGTCTGCTAACAGCCAGTTGGCTTTTAGCTCATGTGGTAGAGGCTCATGCACTAAGCTCCAGAGGTTCCAGATTTAATCCCACCTGCTGATGACCAGGGTCTGTCGGTGTTACACTACCAATGTCTAATAATCCTATAATAGTTGTATACACTGTGACATCTTGGGGACCAAGGTCAGGATCCAGTCTCCACTCTGAATTCTTTGGCTTGTGCATGGCAAGGGAGTCTGCTAAATAGCATTAGTCTGCTAAATAATCAAAGCTAAGTACCTTGCCGCTACAGCCCCTCCGTATGCATGGCCCATTTGCATGCTGGCTATATTTGCTTTGTGCAGCGTGTGAGCTTTTCCCACCAAGCAGCAGCAGAGGGGGCCATGCTGTTATTTGGAAACCAGCTCCCAGGATGAGTTGCTTCTCTCCCTGGCACGGGCTAGTTTACTGTAGTATCTGCCTTAACTGACCAGGATCAGAGAGGGAGGAACAGAAAGCTGAAGACATCAGTGCCCCATATTCATTGATCTGTGACTTGATCAATCACTGCTGCAGCGGAAAGTGAGGAAAAGCAAATGTAACTCACTGGTCAGAATGTCTTACACATTCCCCTGTGTGTCTGATCCACAGGGATGTAAATCTTTTACAGTCTACAGCTGCAGAACCTACCTCTTTGGCTCATGCTGTTCCAGCTCCTGCATTTAGCACTGGTATGCCTTGGTTCAGTTCCTGATGGTAGCCAGCTCAAACACTTGAGGTCCCTGCAATGGTGGAGAGAAAATCCCTTCCTAAACTCACATGTGGGGCTTGGTGGAGTATGGTGCGTGTGAGCCAGAGTCACTGGAGCTCAGCAGTTCTTCCTCGTTACCCCAAGGTAGCTGCCTGTCTCTTCCTCTGACCCTCCAGAGCGATGTTCAAAGGTGTGGGAACTGGGAGCTTAACTGCCAGATGTGCCTTGGAAAATTCCATCCTAAATCCACATTTAGGCACCCTAATAAAGTGGCTTGATTTTCAAAAGTGCGGCGTGCCCAGCAGCTCCCACTGAAACTCATACTCTACATGTCTGGGAGGGGGGGTTGTAATTGTCTTACCGTGGTGTCCCCCTAATTACCGCTCAGGAGGGCTCTGATGGCCTAGAGGAGTTAACGCTAGCGCACGTGGATTGCCATTTTAACCACTACCCAGGAGTTTGGAAAAGCATTCAGACCCTCCTATCCACTTTGCCTCGAGAACTAACCCAGCAGAGCAGCTCAGATTCCAGGCTGCTGTTACCAGTCACTTCCTTTCCTTTTTTATAAACACAGGCAGCAATCAGATGAATGTAGGTGAAGGTGCAGCTCCTGAGAGTGCAGGACTCTGAGCTCTGTATGGCTGGAGAGAGACCCATGGATGCTGTGCTAAGGTCTTGCACATGGCTCTGCAGATGCACCACAGCCCTGACCCACAGCACCCCCTGCTGTTTTGATTGGGAGCTCCCTCAGGGCTCTGCCAATGCACCTCCATGCTGACAGGCCACGCCATCTGATAGGCCAGTTCTGGGCCTCACATACCCAGCTCTGCTGCATAGCACCCTGGGCTCAGGTCCGGGGTTCCCCCCAATCCCGACTCACAGCCCCACCACTATTCCAGCCCTGGGCTCCTGCACACTGTACTGTCAATACCCCTCAAGCCCAACTTGCTGAATTTCATTTCAGCTCAGATTTCCCCCCCACTCCGATTGTGCAATAATTAGCCAGAGAAACCTTGTTTTCTTTGACTGGAATTCGAGCAGCAAACATAACAACATGGCGAGCTTTCCGGTGGTGCTCTGAATAGAAGTAATTGAGGTTTCCCTGTGCTGTTACCAGCACTCAATGCCTCTCTGCCATGTTATAGCCCTCTAACTGCTGAGTGTGAGCTCCCAGTCAGGTGCTCAGGAGCACATGCAAGGTGTCTGGCTCCTCATTTTTTGTCTCCGAGCTGTCAGCTGGAGTCATACTAGCAACCTGAGCCAAAAAAGCATGGCTGCTGATGGGGAGCAAGGTTTAATTTAGGGTTAAAAGCAACAGAGAGTCCTGTGGCACCTTTAAGACTAACAGATGTATTGGAGCATAAGCTTTCGTGGCTGAATGCCCACTTCATCAGACGCATGGCATGGTATTCACCCACAAAAGCTTATGCTCCAATACATATGCTAGTCTTAAAGGTGCCACAGGACTCTCTCTTGCTTTTTACAGATCCAGACTAACACGGCTACCCCTCTGATACTTAATTTAGGGTCGTGTGTGAGAAGAATGTGTTTGTGCGAGTTAGTGTGTGAGTACGGGAGTAAATTACATTTGTGTGTGTGTGAGACAGAGTCAGTTTAATAGGTGTGTGAGTGAATGTGTGTGTGTGAAAGGTACATCTACTACACTGCAGCGGCTTGGGTAGACATCCCCATACCAGCTATGCTTGAGCGAGCAGCGTGGCCACCGCGGCTCGGGCTCATCATCCGAGCATGTACCTAGGGGGTCAGTGAGTAAATACGTTTGTGAATGTATGTGGGTGCGAGAATTGTGTGTGTGACTGTGCATGCAAATGAGTGTGTTTGTGTGACAGCACAGCTCTTTCCACCACATTAATTACACTTGACATGACCATTTTGATCTGGGAGATTTATTTGTACCAACTGCCTAATTAACCCGCCTGCGTGATTAATCTGTAATATCATCCATTACATCACGATGTAGTGCTGCCTGGGCTAGTGTTTTCTGTGATGTGAATAACGCTCCACTGAGAGCTGGACTGAGACCCTCCAAACCATCACAGCTACTTCACTGAAGTGCCTTGCAATGGAAATACTATTCTGGTTACTGCTGATGTGGGCTGGATTTAAGCTGGTGACCCAGAGGTGGCTGCATTTTTATGGCACGCTGGATGTACAGAATGGAAATCTCCATGACAGCCTCTAGCACTACAGAGATATTACATTGGCACCTCCTGCAGCTGCCCTCATTGGGCAAACCCAGAGCTATTGCCCTCCCTGTTTATTATTAATTGTATTCTAGTAGCAGTTAGAGGCTCCAACTGAGATCAGGGGCCGATGACGCTAGGCCCTGTATTATTCATAATGAGAAACAGTCCTTGCCATGAAGAGTTTACAACGTGAATAGGCAAAAGGCAGGAAGGGAAACTGAGGCCCAAAGCTTGCCCAAGGTCACACAGCAGGTCAGTTGCAGAGCTGGAATAGAAGACAGCTCCCCTGATCCCTAGGGCAGTACCATACCCACTAGACCTGGGCATGCCTGGGTCGCCCCTACTTTAAATCTCTCTCCTGCATACTTTCTCCTCCTTGTAATGTTGCTAAATGAGGACCCTCAACTGTCTCTGACTTGGGTGGCTTCCATGATGCTAGGGCGCTGGTTCTCCTGGAGTTGTAGCTCCTAGTTTTCTTCTATTAAGCAAAATTCAGGAACAAATGAAAAGATTGGGGGGGAGAGGGGGGAGAAATAGCTCAGTGGTTTGAGCATTGGCCTGCTAAATCCAGGGTGGTGAGTTCAATCCTTGAGGGGGCCATTTAGGGATCAGGGGCAAAATGATCTGTCAGGGATAGCGCTTGGTCCTGCTGTGAAGGCAGGGGACTGGACTCAATGACCTTTCAAGGTCTCTTCTGATTCTATGAGATCTGCTTAAAATGATTGTTATTTGGGATTGGTTTTGCTTGATTGCAGGGGCACTGGAACCATTTTTACAGCGAGGGGGCTGAGAGCCACTGAACCAAACTGTAAACCCTGTATATACTGGAATCCACTTCAAGCCAGGGGGTGCGGCAGTATCCCCAGAACCCCTCGTTCCAGCCCCGCTTCTTGATTGTGAAATAATTGGTCCGAGTCTCTGATAAATGCTCCTTGAAGGGACTTTGGGCAAAATCCTCAGCTGGTGTAAACGAACCGCGTTCCCTTGAAATCAATATAACCACAGTGATGGACGCCTGCCCGAAGGAGCTGGCTCTCCCTGCCGGACTTGTACAGCTGCTGCATTCTCAGGGTTCGCCAATAGATGGCAATATGCCCTATGGGCACTGCTGGGCTAAGCTCTGAGGGGCTGCTAGGAATTGCTGGAGCATGCATTACTCAGGATTGCCTATTTTATCAAAGACTGGGCCTGCGTGGCAGTGCAGAGAGGTGAGCTCCCTGAGGCAGCGATTTCCTCACAGCAGCCGCTTGTTTATGGCCTTGGCAATGTGCGGGCACAGCAGAGGAGGCCTCCCGTGTACGTATTTTTAAAGGAGGCAGCAGATGGGCAAACTTGGTCTGTCGGCCGTGCTGTTAAGAGTTGCAGGCTGAACGCACTGGTGGAGCTGGCTACGGCTGCAGCTCAGGGGCGCTGGAGCAATATTTATAGTGGGGGGGTGCTGAGAGCCATTGAACCAAACCGTAAACCCTGGATATAATGGAGACCACTTCAAGCCAGGGGGTGTGGCAGCACTGCTACCTCCAGGTGGGACTCACCAGCTGAGAGCTGGGGATCTTCCCAAGCCCACCCCCTTGATTTCAGTGGAATATTATTGACTGACCGCAGCACAGCCAGGGGAGGGGCAGTAAGGAGCAATGAAACAAATTCTGCCGACATAAGCTGTAGTGTAGACGTAGCCTCGTCACCCTCCCTCTGGCAGGGAACTCTCTCCAATGGGCCTTGTGCCCCACCCTCAGCCTGCTGCTCTTTGTTTATCTGTCTTGCACAGCCCTCACCATCTTTGAAGTATTTACCCTCACATGCCCCTGGGAGGCAAGGCAGGGCCAGTATCCCATGGTACAGAGGGGAACTGAGACCAGACAGACTGACCCAAGGTCACACAGGGTGTCTGGAGCAGAGCAGGGAACTCCAGGCACGTCTCTGGAGTCACAAGCCAGCACCCTGACCCCCCAACCATCCCTTCTTTCTTTCAATGCGGTTTGGTTAGATCCTCAGCTGGGGAAGTCGAGCAGCGCACGCAGATTTACTGAGATGAGGAGCTGGCTCATTTACTTTCCCTGCTGACATTTTGGACTCAGTTTCCTTTGTGAGATTTTTTTTTTTAATTCCTGCCCTTGCCATGTGCACACAGGGGCGTGATCCCGGCCTTAGGGAGCTGGAGGGTTAGATAACCATTCCTGCTGCAAGGGACGATTGTGTCACTGTTTACTCGAGCTCCACCCAATAGACACAATTACCAAGCACCATTCTTCTGAGCCCGGCTGGTCCGGGAGGTCAGAGACACACTACAGCTCGATTAAGAAAAAGGGGCTGGACAATTTTACTTCCAATAACAACATTGTTATATATGAAGCTTGGTCCAGTTTCATGCTTCAGGGCATCAGCTGGTCACTGCAGGGGGCAAGAAGGAATCTTTTCCCCATGTGCAGGTTTGCATGATTGGCCAGATGCATTGTGGGTTTTTCCTTCCTTTGAAGCATCAGGATTAGTCACTTGCAAAGGCAGGACTTGGGTCCGGATGGACCTATGGTCTGACCTAGCCTAGCCTTGATGCTCCTCTGACACTGGTGTTACCCCGAAACGCCATAGACTGAATGGAGTTATTCCTGAGTTACACCAGCATGAGAGAGGAGACTCAGGCCTCCAGTTCATGTGTCTTTTTCAGTATAGCCTCTTATGATATTGTCTGAAGCTCCTCCCCCAACCTTTGTTGCTTTGCAAACTCTCCTGTTCCTGCCAGGCTACATCCCCTGCAGCGGCTAATCTGCTTTATTTGCTTATTTCACTTGCTGAGGATCCCACACAGACCTAACCCCCCAATTTTTTGTTCAGGGGAGCAGGCTGGAAACTGCCGGAGGTTAGACCACGATCGTCCCTCAGGAAGCCCTGTAGGTAGAACGGGGGACTAGGACAGGGACACAGGACTCCTGGGTTCTAATGCTGACTTTGAGAGAAGGCCTGAGAATCAGGACTCCTGGGTTCAAGTTCTAACTCTGGGAGGGGAGTGGGCTCTTATGGTTACAGCAGGGGACTGGGAGTCAGGATTCCTGAGTTCTAGTTCCACCTATGAGGAGAGGTGTGGGGGCTAGTGGCTAGACTAGGAGGCTGGGTGTCAGGGCTCCTGGGTTCTATCCCTGATTTGGGGTAGAGGGTGTGGTTAGAGCCATGGGAAAGAGAGAGCCAGAGTTCCTGGATTCTGTTCCTGGCTTGGGTAGGGAGTGTGAGGTTAGAGCAGAGGACCTAGGCACTGGATTCTGCTTCGAGCTGGTAGACATCTTCTCAGAGACATTCCAAGAGCTTGAAATGTTGCAATTTGTTTTTGCTTTTTATCACAAATCAGCAGAAAGGCTCCGATTTTGTGTGAAAGACCTACACCTTTCCCTGCTCAATTATTTATTGGCTTGGAGTATCTCTGCTCTAAAAGCAAGAACAGTGCATGAATGAAAACAGACCTGGTGCTAGAACAAAGGGGATGGCGCAGGGGAGGAGGATGTGTTTGCAGCAGAGCTGGGGGAGCAGGGGAAGGCACTAGCTTGCTCAAAGACAGGGATGCCTGATTGGGGGAGGGAGCTCCCAGTGGAGTTTGCCCTGTTGTGTAGGAGACACATACACATACGCAGAATCTATTTTTATCCCTTCTCCTGCCTGAGTGAGCAGAATCCCTCTGCACTGTGACATCTAATTTAGCAGCTTCCCCGCATCCCGCTGGCTCTGCACGTGAGTGGGAAACTCAATGCGGCAGCTATTTTTAAATCCCATAAATATTAATCCCCTTCAGTGATTTATCAGGCAGCCTGGCTCAGCTGCCTGTGTGTGAAAGCACCAGGAGTCTCTCTCTCTGGGTATATGTATGCTGGGCAATCTGCTAGCACTTGCCATGAGAGGAAACCACCTTCCTCCAGATGTACCCCACACCTGCAACCGCATGCCAGGGATCCACAAGTGTTGGGGCAGCGGCTGGGGTTCAGGGAAAGGAAGGAGAAATTTTTTTAATCTCCTGAGGGGTGGGGGAGAAGGGCCCTCATTTCCCCCCCAATTTAGCCATCCCCCACTCTTCTTCCTTCAGGTCAAGGGGTTGGGTGGGGAGGTGAAGATGTGGTATGGGGGTTGTTCTATCACGGAGAGGTACCATAACAGCACCCACATAGTGGAAGCAAAGAGCACAGATTCTGAGCCGGACACACAGCTGGTTAAATGGGCACTGCCACATGGACTTCAGTGCAGCTGGGTTGTTTTACACCAGCTAAGGAGGAGGTCCTGGGTAAAGACGTCCGGATTTATTGCAAAGACCTTGAGCCTCACTGTGGTGGGGCAATAGGGAGGGGTCATGGGCTCTTGGGAGATGGGAAAATAGATTCTACACATCGATCGGTTTCCTTTGTTTGTTACATTTTGCTCTGTTTTCTTCTCCTTATATAGTGCACTGAAAACCTCCCTGCCCCAAGGTCTCACTGAGGCTGGGAGCTTTGTCAGATTCCTTGCAGGATTAGACGTTTCTATGGAGAATAAGAACATCTACAGTGAAATACAAGAAGTGTATAAGGAAAATAAACTCTCCTGCTTCAGGGCGTCAGCCCAACCACTAACTGCATGGGGTCAGGAAGGAACTTCACCCCTGGCCAGGGTAGTCCATAAATGTCTGCTAGAGGGAAACTGCTGAAGCATCTAGTTCAGGTGGCTGTTGGCAACCAGAGGCCAGAAGAGATGGGCTGGATAAGGGCACTGGAGCAGGAGGAAGTGCTAGAGCAGAGAAAAAAATATGTTGCTCTTTGTTATTTATTCTTTGTGGGGTGGTAGGTTCAGGAGCCCAGTCGTGGACCAGAACCCCACTGGGTTGAGGGCTGGACAAACAGAACAAACAGACCATCCCCGCCCCAACCCACTGACGATCCAAAGCCCTTTAGAGTCCCCGGGGAGCCTTTCTGCAGACTCCACTGAGCGGTGGCTGACTCCCCATGTGACTCTACAAGCATTCAGCCGGCTGGCTTGGCCCCAAAGGGCCTCGGCGCCTTCCCAGCATGCTGTGCATCGTTGGCTCATCGGACTCAGCCAAGTGGAATGAGGTCAGTGGCTCATGCTGGGGACAGCAGCTTTTTGGAAGTGAAGGGTGAGAACCGAGTGTCCCAGGTCTTCCCAGGGTGGTGCCCCTGCTCCGCTAATGAGCGTCTCCGGTACATCCAGGCTACGACTCCTAACAATGCATCAGCATCGGGATGAGAGATGAGGACCTCATACCACCTCCCAATTCTATGGGCCAGATCCTCCACTGGGGTAAACCAGGGCATCCCTAGCGCTTCAGTGGAGTTCTCCTGCTTTATGCCAGCTGAGAGCCTTGCCCTATGTTCCTCCTCCCCCATCCTCACTCCGAAGCAGTCCCTTTCTTGCTTCCTTGCTTGCATTCCTTCCCAAGTGGCCACACTTCCCCATGTCCCCGTCCCCACCTCCTCCCCAGAGGTTGCCATTTCTGCCGCTGCTTGCAGTCTGGGTCAATAGGTTGCTATATTTAGCAGCGGCGCTGCAGCGAGAAGTCTCATCATCAGCTATTTATAACCGGCTGCGGCCCTGTTTCTGTGCAGAGCGAAGGTCTGTGCTGGGATGGTATCGCCCGGCAGGCTCGCACCGGGGGCTGATTGATCTTCTGGCAGCTGCCGGGGGCTTCGTGGAGCCCGTAACGAGGCTGCCAAGTGGCCATCGAGGAAAATAAATAACTGTAATGA
Source organism: Terrapene triunguis (assembly GCF_002925995.2). Taxonomy (NCBI): domain Eukaryota; kingdom Metazoa; phylum Chordata; order Testudines; family Emydidae; genus Terrapene; species Terrapene triunguis. Next base: position 3,056,338 of record NW_020664544.1, read on the forward strand.
ACTGTGACTAGCGGAGTGAAAGCCCTCGGCACTAGCAGGGCCGTGTCGATGTACAGCAATGGCTAGTGCTCTCCAGGCCTCAGAGAGCCAGGGCTCCATGCTGCCATGCAGGACGCCGGGGTTCCGTGCTATTGTCTCTCCCTGTGCCGGGGTAACAGTGCCACAGAGTCCCCACGGAGAGGGCAGAAAGACAGCCGGTCTTGCATGGCAGCTCCCCCGGGGGGCAAGGCAAGGCAGGAGCAGTGCTCCTGGGATGTAAAGGGAGCCCCATCTCTCCTTGGAGAAGGGGCGGGAGAGAAGGACAAACCCTCTGTTCAGGGCCAGGATCAATCGCCCTCAGTTTAAGGAGGGCTGGCCCGCACACAGCGATCGCCCCCTGGCCTGCAGGCTCCTGCATTGCTGCTGGCTGCCCAGTGCAGAGCAGAGGCATTCCCCACCAGACAGACGTCACCCTGGGGGAGGAATCGGGGCAGCGCTGAACTCTGACTCCCCCTCCCCAGCCTGCCCAGGGCAGAGGAAGCAGCTGGCTCCCCAAGGCCTCCCCCTTTGCCAGGCTTAGCGCTCTGCACTCGATTGCATGAGAGAGCGGCATTAGCTCTGCCTCGCCAGCTTGCCTGCGCTGGGGTCCAGGCCATCGCACCTTGGGACTCATTCGGTGCGGCTGCTGCTGTCCTTAGCAGATCAAATTTTGGCTCCTGCTGCCCAGTGGGAACAGGGCCAGGGGCTGGGGGCCGGTTCTCGGGATGGTTCACTCCTTGCAGGCTGGAGATTAACTTCTTGGTCAGTAACAATAGGGCTGAGGAGGACAAAGGGGAGAGTGATACAACACGTGGCCTGTAGCTGCACCAGCCCTCGCACGCTAAGCTGGGCCAAGCGTGGTCAGCACTTGGATGGGAGCCCTGTGAGGGAATCCCAGCCATCTGCAGGAAGACATGGCAGGGGTCCGGCTCTGGATGCTCTTCCCGCTGAGCCCAGTGGGTGCCACCTCTCCAGTACGGTGTTAAATTGGGGTCCTGGCTACCTGCCCTGGCCTAGGGCAGTCCCCCCAAACCAGGGAGGGGTATGTGTTGTTCTGGTGCTCTGGCCTGATTCCAGCTGAGGTCATTGACATTGTCTTCCGTGGTTTCAGTTGGGTATGGGATTCTTCCTCACTTCCTGTTCTAAACAGTAGTCGTTGCTGCATTCTCCCCAGAAGTGGCTGCATTCCAGTGGCAGATCCTTGTATCCTGGTCTGTCTATAACTAGATATCTCATCTGTCTGTCCCTAGCTCCCTGTGCTGCTCTGTCTTTAGCGATCTATCACGAGTATAATGCACCCATCACCATGGCATCTAGGCTCCCAGTTCTCCTAACTGCCCTAGGATCCCATCAGCTATGCTACTGTCATTTCCCCTAGGGCACTGAGCTGGATGAATTCTGTTAGCCAGCTGAAATGGAGGGTATTGCTTTCGGGAGCCGTTCCCAGCCCCTCTCCATCTCGTCTGGAATGGCACCGGGGATCAACATCAGCGTTTGGGTGCAGACGGGTGCCTAGCGACAACCAGGTCCCACAGCCACCCTTTGCCTTGGCTCGTTCATCTTGCAGGGGAATAATGTGAAAGATTGAGCCACTTGGTCCTTATATTTAGCAGGGGATTTGGGGCCCGGGGAATTGCTAAGCTAAACAAAGTTGTCTGACACCATCTCTCTGTCGCCATGGGTGATTCTCTGCCCTTGGACGTATCAATCTAAGGGGCATGAGCTTCTCCTAGCAGTGCCGGTAGAAGGCATGGAGAAGCCTGCAGCAGTTGGATCTGTGGTGATACAAGATTGATTCTGCAGGTGCCTCGGTGTCAGGGTGAAGCCAGTCTTGGGTGATGGGCCCGGAACAAGAGTCAGCGGGAGGGAAGGCCCCTCCGGACCCACGCTTTGGACAGACCCAGAAAGAGTGAGGCAAAGCTGCTCTTTGGAAACAGCAGCATGGTCAGGGAGCAGCATGATGCAGGGAAAAAGGCCCTGGACTGGGAGTCAGGACACTGGGGTTTTAGTCCTACCTCTGCCACCGACCTTGGGAGAGTCTCCGTACCTCAGTTTCTCCCTCTGTAAAACGTGGCTGAGGGCACTGAGCTCTGCCAATGACCAGTGTGTCCCTGTTGTAGGGAATAGCAGCTCATGCCCTGCTGTGGTTTGACACTGGAGGAAACCCTTTGTCATGCTATGTGGGGTGGCACCATTGGCAGAAACCTACTTCCCTGGCTGCTGACATTAGCAACACCCAGAAACCAAGGAGGGATTTCTGCTTCCAGAATTAATTTTGTGCCTGTTTAGAAGACATGGGGGCTGGAGATCCCAGGTGAAGCAAGGGATGGAGAGCGGGTGAGGGAGGGGCCAGACTCGCCCCTTTTCCCTGAGCACAGGAACTCGGGTTGCTAATAAATGAGGAGCAATGAGTCTCCAGCAACCCCGCCCCCACTCCTAGCACCAGCCTTACGAGCACCATGAAATGAGATGGATTATTGTCTCTCCAGTGGGACAGACTGAAATGTCTCTAAGGCATCTTGCCTGCAGCTAGCGAATATTTCCCAGCAAAGGGGAAACGGAGCCAAAGCCCCTGGCTTTGACTGATCCCCCTGCTCCCGCCCAGCCCTCCCAGAACTTGAAGCTGCTCATATGGCAGACGGTTTTCCTCCTCCAGGACGAGGTGCAATTGATGTCTCCTTCTAATGGATACATGACCAGCCTGGGTCGTGCCAGTGCCTGGCTGGTAGTGTCCTGCGTCGGACTAGCCACGGTCAGCTTTATAGGGAGCTGCATTACACGGTGCAATAGGGGGTGATGGGAGGACCTGCCTCCAGGGACAACTGTCCACAAATCAAATCTCAACACGGGACCTTCCCTGTGGGTCATTAGACAGGAGAGACTAACAAGGAGCCTGCAGGGAACATCCTCATGAGGGGCCAGTGCGGCCAGGCCCACCTTCCTATGCCAGGACTAGGGGCATGAGGACACTGACTAGCAATAACGAAGGAGCTAGGCATTAGGGCTGAGGGGCATCCGTGCAGCTGTATGTGGGGACTGAGTGAAGTCTGGGCAGTGCCGTCACTTTCACGGGCACCAACAATTTCCAGTTATTTCACTGAAAGGCCTTATTTGGAAGGGAAAAATCCCCAGGAAAGCAGCCTAAGGGCTGGAAGGGTGCAGCCGTCCTGTCCAATTGGCAGTTAGGGCCTCCTGCAGGAATAAGGGTGGAGCAGAGAGTCCCCAGAGGCGTCACGAAACCCAGGCCCTGCCTAACCCTGGGCACACGCAGGCTGGGGGTCACACTGTATTCGGTGCGCTATGCTGCCACAGATGCTGCTGCGGCATTCGAGCCCTCTCACGAGGCAGCAAGGCGACGGCGCTCAGGGATGCCCACGGGGGAGCCGTTCACTTGCTCCACGTGCACACGCTGCTCCTGCGATAGGGCCGCTTCCAGCTGGCTGCAGACCTGCTTGGAATAAACATTGCTCCTGAATGAGGCAAACCCAGCGAGGGAGCGCGGGGAAGGTGACGGATGGCTGCCTCGCTTAACTGTCAAGGGCAGGTGGGGGTGGAGAGCGGGTCGGCACGGAGGCTGCTGCAAAGAAAGGTCGTTCAACCCCCCCCCCCCCCCCCGTTCTCTGGCTGGAACTAATGGGGCACTGGAGTGGTTGCAGGTGGAAGAAGAATGACCACAGAGAAATACCTCAGAGGTGCAGTGTGGTGCAACCGATAAAGCAGTGAGTGGGGCGTCAGGACTCCTGGTTTTTATTCCTGGCTCTGCCACCATCCTGCTAGGTGACCTTGGGCAAGTCCCTTCCCTTTGCTGTGCCTCAGTTTCTCCTCCCACCCTCTGCCTATTTAGACTGTGAGCTGTGCAGTGCAGTGACCAGCTCAATGGGGTCTCTAGTTGCTGCCATAATCACAGTAGAGCAGCGGGTTTGCCAGGGGGTGAGAG
>NW_020664544.1:3060392-3142511 GCF_002925995.2 Terrapene triunguis
CCCCCATGATGAGCTCTCAGCAGGGGAACTCTGGGCATCTCAGAAGCACACACTTTCGCCCGTTGCCAGGAGACCAGGGATTAGCATGGGGAGATCAAAAACTGTTTGTGCCTACTGACAGCCATCCCCCCTCCCCACTTCCCCACCTCCCTGGAAATGGGCCAAGCATGCTAAAAATAGCCAGGCTCTCAGTGGGACTGTGGGGAATAGAGGGAAATCCTAATGAGATTCTGCTGAGGAAACACCTGGGCCTTTAATTGCTCCATTTTTCATCTGTCTAAACAAAAAGAGAGTCGATTTGTATGATCCTGGACCCAGGCCACTGCCAGATGGAGCCTCTCTGCTCCGTATCCCAGGTATGTCCATGGAGATGCACCTGCGTCACTGCTCTGTATCCCAGGTATGTCTGTGTAGATGTACCTGCCTCATTGCTTGTATCCCAGGTACCTCCCCAAAGCACTTTGTTCTGAGGTATTCTCGAGTGGAGACTCCACTGCAGGGACATTTCCCTCCTCCAGTCCCTGGAGTCAGGGATATATTCTGACTCTGAAGGCCCTAAACTCCCTCCTCTCTGTCTTGGCTCAATCGTCCCAAGGCGCAAAGCACTTCTCCTCTGCAGCTCTGGATTCCAGCCTGTTTGCTGACCACATGTTAGAGCAGCGACCTGTTCTGGCCTGCTCCTTTGGGCTGAGAAATCTAGACTCACCTTCATCGCCTCAGAGGCTGAAGGGTCGTTTATTTCTTCCAGGACAGCTTCTTGTGAACATTCCCAAATGCTCTTAGATCGCAAGGATCTTAAATGAACAAGGCTCATTAGGGAAGAGGAAGAGAGGTTTATATTGAAACAACACAGCTGACAGAGAGACTGAAGGGACCTCATCATCTTTTCTTCATACGCAGCTGGGTTTTTTTGGTTTTTCTTGCAAGTGTCAGTTTTTGTTCTTCTTAACTGAGCCAAGATCCAGGCCGGTCACCTGGTAAATAGTTTATCATTTTAGTGGAGCTAAAGGAAATGAATATAAATACACAAAGCTTACAATGTGGTTTTGGAGCCGCATAAAGACAATCTAATTACTGGGCTTCATTTCACCACCAATCTACAGTGAATGTTCACCATGCCAGGCTCTGTAAGGGCATAGTGCAGGGAGCATTCTGCCGATGTCATCGCCCAGCTGCTGGGATTGTCCTGACGAGCTCCATAACATTTCCTTTTTCTCTGGGCGTGATGATTTGGGAGGGGAGGATGGTCTAGTGGTTACCAAAGAGGGCTGGGAATCAGGACTCCTACATTCCGTTCCTGGCTCTGGACAGGGAGTCGCATCTGGTGGTTAGCCCAAGGGGAATATGGGTCAGAACTCCTGAGTCCTATCTCTGGCTCTGGAGAGGAGCCACGTCTGGTGGAGGAGTTCCCTGTAAGAGTCCCTGGCTGTGTTTTCAGCTCTGGGAGGGGAGCTGTTGCTCTGGGCTTTGAAGGGCTTGCCCTATACATTTTGCAGGATGGAATATAACCTGACTGCAGGGACATATGTTTAATTCATTCCCTGATCTGCTTTATTTATAGCACAAAGTGGCCCAGCGACGCATCGAAATCATTCACCGGTGGCATGGACAGATGGAGGAGCTGGGTTCACATTCCCCCGCAGTGACACTTCTGACAATGGGCAACGCTTCTGCAATTGGCTCTTTCTCCTTGGCAGAGGGGATGAGCAGGACGCTCGGTTCTCAGCAGCCTGGCTCCCATCAATGGCTGTCGTTCTCCAGGGTTCTGAAAACCGCGGTGCGTTGAGGGCTTGCACACTCACTGGGGTTCGGGGAGAAAATGCTGTGGGTTAGAATGGACTAGCTGTAAGTGAAGCCAGAGGGAGTGTTGTCTAGCAGTTACAGCGACAGGAGGATGCCTGGGTTCTACTCGTGTCTGCGCTGCACACTCAGCTTGGGGCTGTGGGGCTTGGTGTTTCCCAGCCCACACTTGGGCGTCCACACGGCATTGTAACCATGTGTGTTAACCATGGCTGGACCTGGGCCTCACGGCCGTGCTCACACATCCACACTGCACTACACAGAACTCCTGACTCGGGTCTGTGGCTTGAGCGGCGTCCACACTGCAAAATGACAGGGCTTGGACCTGAGTCAGGGCAGAACTCGTCTCTGACCACCCTCCCCCCCAGCAGGGTGCTAGGACCTGCGTCCTTAGTGCTTGCTGACCCAAGCCCGACTGATTTGTGTGTGGATGGAAGGCGGTTTCAGATCTAGCTTGAGTCAGAGCCCAGGCTTAGTGTGCAGTGTAGCCATACCCTTGGTGACCTCGAGCAAGTCACATGCCTGCTTGGTGCCTCAGTTTCCCCACCTGTAAATCAGGGATAACAATACTGCCCTGTCTCAGAAGGGAGTTACTGAATCAGTATGTGCGAAATGCTCCCAGACCCCGTGTGGGGCGGTGGGAAAGGAAAGTATTGTCACGACAGGTTCCTATTGAAAAGAGGAGATGTCACAACCGAACCTGGGGTGTCACATGATCTGGTGGGATTCACCCTCCCCTGGGCCAAGTCAAGGGATATCCTTGCCCAAACCATTCCCCGTGTGTCGCTACACAATGCATCCCTAAGGCCTGGCCTGGACTAGGAATTCCTGGAAGGGATTGTTGATGATGCTATAGTCACTTGTCTGCTGGTCATTTATTATTTGTATTACCATGTCGCCTAGGGGCCCAAGTCCTGGAACACGACCCCATCGTGCAAGGTGCTGTACAAACACAGAACAAACAGATTGTAAGCCGCTTTGGGGCAGGGACCATCTAAATATTAGGCCTTATAGCTTTGTATTTGTTGGTCAGATTGGAAAGTTAATTGCCAATATGGGGGAGAATTCCCTTTCCAACGCCTAATGGTCTCAGAAGAGCTCACATCTCACTGCTCAGACATGCACAAGTATGTGTCTATGTGTCACGCTGGCTCCTGTGCTGGAGCAGAGAAAACGCCTTGCAAAGGAGATACCACGCCCCTTCCGCTGCTGCATACGACCACAACTCTTCATGGGCAGCTGGGGCGGGGGGGGGGAGGGACTGGCCCTTCAAGAGGGTTAGGGCTCAGCCTCACCTGATCCAGGTGTAGCCCAGCTCCCCCCGTGAAGGGCATGAGTCCAGGGGCCACGTGACGGGAGCATGCGACTCAGAACCAGGCCCTGCTGGGAGATATAAAGGGCAGCCTGAGATCAGCTAGACAGTGAGATCTGTGGGAGATGGGGTCTGGCCTAGTTGTTGGGTTTACGTTGAGCTGTTTTGATCTGGAGAAATCACTCACCCCTGAAGCAAAGGGACTGAAATCCTGCTGTCTGGGGAGTTGGCCCAGCTATCTTACACAGCCGTAAAGTCGGATTTACTGTAAAGGCCGTGCAACGAGAAGGATGGTCTATCAGCTGTATCTTAACTATGTTTATCCATAAACTCCAATAGACCCAATACCATGGACTGTAAAAGAAAACCCCTGTATTATTAAATGGGTGCACAGGGCGCTGGCTGTACCTTAGGTGACCTGCCACAGACAAATAGCCCACAGAGTCTGCCGTGGAAAGGCATACTAGGAGCAATACAACAGAGAACAAACACGGCCGCCGTGTTGCTGAATAGGGGCTGTATTATCAGCTGTATTTGGAGGAACAGGAGCTGCTCGCTGGGAGCAGGTGTATAATAACAAGGTACTTATTCAGAAAAAAATCACTCCCCTCCTTCCCACATGTCCACATTGTAAAGAGAGCTAAAAACCCTCAACTCCTCACATATGCTGAGACTTAGTTTCTGCTCTCAGCAGCCAAAACTCAGCCCTCGAGAGCTATTTAATGACGATGGGCTGGGTCCTCGGCTGGTGGAGACTGGTGCGGTGCTGTTGACTTTGGTGGAGCTGCGTGAGTTTACACCGGCCGGGGGTCTGTCCCCCTACATGTGCTGTATCCCTACGTACAAAGAGCACCACATGCACATTCCTTTCTAATGCCTCTCTCATGGGAGATGAAGGAAAACAACCAAGAACCCACGTAAAGTCTCCAGACAGGAGCACTGTCACATATGGCTTCCTTGCAACAGGGAGCAGCGGCTGGAAGCCAGGGAGAGATCTGAGGGGTGGATGGAGGTTCTCAGTCTTTTCCATACCAGGACTCCACCCCTTCTCCTAAGGATCCCCCCCTTCCCCCAGTAGCTGGGATCCCCATCCTATTAACAATCTGGAACCCACACAAGGGTTGTCTCTCCTCGACAGTTTGACCTTCCTGGGCTTAGAACCCATGATTTAGACTTTAGAGGGAATAGCTACATATGCTGAAATGCACAGCTCAGTCTATACCAGACTCCTAGGAGACAGCCCTTGATTATCCCCCCAAAGGTATTGGGCTAAATTCATTCCCGGTGTGTAACGCCATTGAAATCCGTGTGGATTCAGACACACGTGACCCAGTTTTGCCCACTCCTTGGGCATACTCATAGGAGTGACGACTTGTCCACAAAAAACTTCCTGGAAAGTGAATGATTGGGGGTTAGTAGGAGCAGTTTATGCACTCAAGGTCATCAGAGTGTCATATGATCCAGATGTCATCCAATGAGGGAGCAGAAGCCTTGCCACATGACTCAGCTGCGGTGAACTGCAAACAGGTCAATCATCAAATGCCGACGACTTCACTGCATTGACTATAACCGCCTTTAAAAGAGAACTGGATAAATTCATGGTGGTTAAGTCCATTAATGGCTATTAGCCAGGATGGGTAAGGAATGGTGTCCCTAGCCTCTGTTTGTCAGAGGATGGAGATGGATGGCAGGAGAGAGATCACTTGATCATTGCCTGTTAGGTTCACTCCCTCTGGGGCACCTGGCATTGGCCACTGTCGGTAGACAGGATACTGGGCTAGATGGACCTTTGGTCTGACCCGATATGGCCGTTCTTATGTTCTTATGAGTGCTGGCACCAAACAGTTTGTGGGAGACCCCGGAGCTGGAACGGACGTGTGACAATTATGCATCAGAAAAAGTGACCAGCGAACTAGCTGTGATCCGCGCACAAGAGCTGAAGACGATCTCATTTCCACCAGCTCTAACACTGAGCTATTCCTTCCTATTGCCTGTTTCCACTGGTGTAATTTATCGAGCGTTTAGGAGCAGGCAAATGAAGACAATAAACCAAAGAACGCTTGTGATCATTTTTTATTTCCTCTCTGTTTATCACTAGGCTGGCGGATTTGGGGAGGGAGGGTGAGGCTGTTATTATTTCAACCCATTTTGATTTTACCAGCTGGGGGGTTTCTCTGTAGGGGATATGGCTGTGGCAGATGGAAAAAGAGAGCAGTAGGGGGAGGAAGGGATGGAAAAGTCTCTGGTAAATCCCTAAGGTAGGAAGGAGTGGTTGTTTTTTTCTCTTCCAACAAGCTAATGAAACATTTGGATGCCTCACTGTGGAAGTGGGCCCTGAGGTCTCTCTTGAGTGGGACTTGGCATGTGATCCAGGCAGCAGCATCTTGGCTGGTTTTCTGTCTGTAGCCAGTGGAGCCAGCTCACGAGCCAGTGCATCAAAAAACTCCACCAGCAGCACCAGCAAGATTTCAGTCTCTTTTCTTCAGGGATGAGTCTCAATTCTCCAAAACAGTTCAGCATAAGCCCGGTCCTTTCCCCTGCCCTTGGGTCTCCTATAGGAGACTATCAGCTCCCTGTATGGCTCAGTCCCAATTTGTGATCATTAAAATTCCTATGACACTTGCATCATTTTCTTAAGGAGCAGGGTTCTTATCTGATAAGATACCTACCCTGTTAATTACACCTGGCTCCCTAAATCCCTCTAAGTCATTTTGCACAAAACTCTTCACAAAAGAAGATTTTGCCTGTGTTCCAACTGGCTACTTGCCGCCCCAAGCGGCGAAGCCAAAAACAAAACAAAACAAAAGATAAAGTCGCGATTGGCGGCACTTCGGCGGCAGCTCTACCGCGCCGCTTCATTCTTTGGCGGCAATTCGGCGGCGGGTCCTTCCCTCCGAGAGGGAGTGAGGGACCCGCTGCTGAAGACCTGGATGTGCCGCCCCTTTCCATTGGCCGCCCCAAGCACCTGCTTCCTTTACTGGTGCCTGGAGCTGGCCCTGGCCATTTACATGCCAAACTAAGTGGCCAGATCTCCAAAAAAGCTCAGCAATTTGGATATTTTTAAGGGGATGGAGCGGGACCATTCCCCCACTTACATATGGAACTGCAAACCTGACCAGAAGTGAAATCTGGGCATGAGTGCTTCCGAATATCTGGCCCGAGGTGCCCAATTCGTCACTGCCCTCCACTTTGCACATTCACATACACCAGTGCAAAGCGGATGCTACATGCTACCAATCTGACTTGGTATAATTTTATACGCCCTTCACCCTGGTGTACATGGTAACACGAGCGGAAGGACATTGGAGAACTGGGCCCCTGACAATTTGAGTTGTGGACTGCTTCAACGCTGCCTTGTGGTGCTGGGGGAACCAATCCATCTCTCTCTCCATCTATAGCTATGCTGTCTCCATCCCTTCCCTGCAAGCAGGCTGTGGGCCGAGATGGACCAAAACTTTGGAAATGGACCACTCAGGTCCCGATTCAGCAAAGCACTTGAGCACGAGCTATAATTCCCATTGAAAGCCTTAGGCTGATTCTCACATCACAGAGTACCCTGTGATTTCTACTCCGCAGGATAATGCCGATGACTTCACGGCATTGACTCCAAAAGAACACAAGAAAGGCCAGACTGGGTCAGACCAAAGGTCCATCTAGCCCAGTGTCCTGTCTACCGCCAGTGGCCAATGCCAGGTGCCCCAGAGGGAATGAACCGAACGGGGAATCATCAAGTGATCCATCCCCTGTCGCCCATTCCCAGCTTCTGGGAAGCCTAGCTCTGAATCCTAAATCACCCTGCGTTTGGCTGGAGACCAAGCTCAGGTTTGTTGGAAAGCTTCCCAGGTTCAGATCTGTAAAGGTCTGGAGGTCCCCAAAGATGCAGATAGGCAACTTGAAAATCCCACCAGATACCTATCTGCTAAGGCTCTAGAGCAGCCTCATTAATCTCTAAGTGGTCTCGGTGCCACTAGACCTATCTGCATCTTTAGGGCACCTAAAAATAGTTTACAAATCTGGCTGATGGAGCCTGGCATGATGGCGAAGTCCGTCTTTCTGCCCTGGCTTTGTGTTTCTCTCCACTGCCTGGCTCCTTCCCTTCGCTGTAATGAAGCAGACAGGTTCACCGCCATTTGCTTTTCCTCTTTGGAGGCACAGCTACCTGACACCTCTCAGACTCAGAGCCCGGCGCATCGCTGTACCGACCCTGATCAGGTGGCCTGGCAAGGCTCGGGTTTCTTGCCGAGTAAATGATACGTGAACGCCAAGCTGCTGGAGGGGGGAGGGTTACAGATGTCACCCTGACCAGTTTCACAGCTTCGCCAGTTAGAGACAAGGGAATGGAGCCTGAAAGGGGCCTGGCTCTTGAGCCCGTTAGAGTGCAGCAGAGAACGTCCCTTCTTTCCCTACAACACGTATTCCAGTCGTGTTCCCACAGAGCTCTGCCAACACCCCTCAATCCTGCCCCATAGTCCCCCCACTCTCCCAGCCTGGGGCTCCTGCCCCACAGCCCGCCCCCGCTCTCTCACCCCTGGGAGCTCCCCCACTCCACAGTTCTGTCAGCATCCCTCAGTCTGGACCTCTACAAACAAACCAAACCAACAAAAACGATATTTTATATACTAGGGCAAAATAGCATCAAAGATCGTGACGCTGCAGTAAGTATTGACCCGTGAATGTCCAGGCTGATTTACCGCCCAAGGGAACAGTGCGGAGCTTGCTTTGAACGTCACATTTCACTGGGGCTCTCAGGCTGATAAGGCGGGGATCAGACCGCTAGGGCAGAGTGGGGGGACTGCATGAGGGGCTCAGCCAGTCCCTCATGGCCCCCCGGCCACCAAAAGGCCTCTCCCTTCAGTAGCAGCATCCCCGAGTTGTGCTTGGGGATGGGCTGTGAGTTGGGAGGTGGACCCTACGGATGAACGCTCCCACACGCAGGGCAGTCACACACTCTATTGCTTTCAGTGAGGGAGCCCAGGGTTGTGCTCTGTAGATGGATGGCTGTTCCCAGCAGAATGGCAGCACCCTCCGGGGGAGGAGTAAACTCCTTCACTGCCCTCACTTCGGCACACCTTCGGGTGCCCTTGGCAGTTTGGAAGGGACTGCGAGTGCGGTGTCTTCAGCTAAAGTAAACGACTCGGCATCCAGCTCCCTGCGGCTCCTGTGAAACCCCCAGCCAATGTTCTGAGGACTGGAGGCTGCAAAAGAGAAGTGGGGAGGCTGCTAACCAGGGTAGGGGAGTCCAAGGCCATCCGTGGGGGCAATGGGGCAGTGTCAGGCACGCAGCAAAGCTACAAGCTCAGCACAGCAGATCTCCCTGGGCACCTGAGTTCTTGCAAAATGCTCCCCTCCGCGTGTAAACCCTGCTGCTCCCTTCGCTGGAGTGCAGATAAAACCTTCCCACCCCAGCTGTTTCCTCACCCTGCCTGGCATGAGGCTGCCAAGGCCATGATTCCCACTGACATTGCTGAGCACACGGCCTGCCCCTGCCAGCAGGCTCTGGTGCTCAGGGACTCGCTTTTACATAAGGCTGCTCTAAGCCCCTTCTTCCATAAAGGGCACTCCTCCACCCTGCTGCCCAAACCTGCCCCCATGACAAGGGTAGCGTGGGGGGAGGCCCCCAGCCCGGGCATTGCCAGTGACGTGCCTGCCAGCTGGTGAGCACACACGGCATTGCTGTCGCCCCTCAGTGGAACCCACCTCGACCGCCCCGATGGCACCTTGTGCTACCTGAGCAGCAGCTCAGTCAGGACCCAACAGGCTGGACCTAGGAGTCCGTATCTCTTCAGCTGCGCTGATGGGAACTGGCCCCGCTGCCCTGTGCATGAGGCCAGCTCAAGGCCCAGCCAAGAGGAAACGTTAGGAAACAATCAGGGGAGGCTTCATGTCGGCGAGTGTAGGAGCTACCTCGGTGGCCTGGAGCCAGGCAAAGACCGCAAGTGCTTCACATTCAGTGGGGTTACACGCAGGGTGAATTTGGTCCTAAGGGAGGCAGGAACGTGGTGGGTAATTCAGGGCGGAAGCTTATCTGTGTGCCTTGCTGGAAGCTGGGTGGGGTTATTTTAACTCAGTGCTTGCAGGGGAAGAGGGGACCCTGATTTCTGCTGATACCAGGACCTGCTGAGCTCATTTCTCCTTCTCTAGGGATCTCTGTTCGGGTCTTAAGCAACTTCCCACCCCACCCCAGAGCGAAGGGCAGGAAGGTGGGAAACGACAAGCCGTGGCGGGAGAGTTTAGAGCAGACACCATCACCATTTTAGAGACAAACATTGCTCAGATTGTGAGAAGGAAGGGTCTGCATCTCGTACAGCTCCAAGCACTCTGCCAGCACATCACAATCCATCTCTAGTAAGCAAGAGATACTGGCTCGGTTAAAGGATGTTCAAAACAGAATGCAGGTCCCAGTGTGTCGCCAGCAGGTGGCTCAGCAGGGAGTGGTGTCAAGTCACTGCTTGGCATAATGCCCTGAGCAGGGCGGCCAAGCCAAGGCGTCTGGGCTGTTCCTGTGCAGGCTGTGAAGCCCGTGCAGCAAAGTGGCTGTACAAAGCCGCCCCCAGGATCCTCTCTCTGTGTTTGAGCCAACTAGGCCTTTGTCTACACTGGGGTTTTAACCTGCACTGTGCAAGCCCCCAGCGTAGACACAACTGAATCAGTTGCACCTTACAGCTTGGCTACAAATCAGCTGTACGGGGGTTAAAATCCCAGCATAGACAAGGGGTAACTCACATTTCCAAAAAGCTTTTAGCTCTGATTTGCTGGGGCGGGTGGTGGCAGGGTTTGTAATATGCCCTTGTGAGTTTCACAGTCTCTGTTTCACACCCCTTACTTGGGTTAATAACCACACATTACCTTTCTGCAGTGACTGGTATCCATGCGTTCCCAGGGAGCCCACAAACTCTCATTCATTAGCCTTTGCAGCCCTTCTGCGAGGTGGGTATGATCACCCCACCCCACCCCTTTTACACATGGGAACATTGAAGCAGGGAGAGACAAAATGGCTTCCCTGCAGCCACAAGTTGAGTTGGCACCAGAACCCAGGAGTCTTGACTCCCAATTCTGCCTCCCCTTTCATACTAGACCCCACTTCTTTCCCAGAGCTGGGAATAGAACCCAGGAGTCCTGACTCCCAGTCTGCCCCCCTCAGCCCTAAACCTTCCCAGAGGTGAATCGAGAACCCAGGAGTCCTGGATTCCCAGTCTGCCCCTCTGGCTCTCAGCACTAGACCTTCCCAGAGCTGGGAATAGAACCCAGGAGTCCTGACCCCCAACTACTGGGTAACACTCCCTCCCTGCTGCGATGAATGCTCCAGGACAACTCGAGTAACCCTGGGGGAGAGCGTGACGACATCTGAGAGCATGTAGGAAAAAGCACCGTGGTGGCCTGGGAGCCAGTTTGCAGCAGCAGGCGACAAGCCACCTGCCTCTGAGTCAGACTCCTCTGAGGAGCCAGCAGTGGAATAAACAGAGCACACCAGGCCGCCCGTTGCTACGTAGGAGAGCAGCCAGAATCGCGGGAACAATGACGGCCTGGAGTCACCACAATGCCACTAATGGGACCCGTAAAACCCACCAGGCACCAGGAGGCTAATGAGGCTAATTAGCCCCATCATTAGATTTGGCTTCCGGTGCTAAAACAAACTCCCAGGACTAGGCTGTCAGCATCATTACTGCTTTAATTCTGAGGCCAGAGCAGGCTGCACATGGCCGTGCATTTCCTCTGATGCTTAGGGGTGGGTCTGTTACCAAGCAGGCTGCTGGGCTCCCTCTGTCTCACCGTGCCTTGTCCTGTCTGCACTGCAGATCAGCCCCCCCAGGGAAAGAGGAGCCACAAGCAGATGCCACACTGCAGGTGGCGGGGGGGAGGGGGCAGTGCCAGTGACTTCTCCTCTCTAATGCACCTGGTTCCTGCCAGTGCCCAGGAGCCCAGAGTTTGCCCCGTCCTCTGTGCGATGGCCTCACATCCTTCTTTGGTGCCAATGGGACAGCTGACGTCAGTGCCCACTAGCAACTGCATGGTTCTCACTGTGTCACATCCAGTGACTTCTTAGAGCTTCGCAGCAATAGCAAGGCTAGAACTCAGCTCTTCTTGATCCAAAAGCACAATCCCCTAAAAGCTAAAGGAAAATCTCTGTTAGCCGTACAGGGCCTATGACACACAGGGGAGAGGTTCTGATTCCATCCAGTAGAGGGCAGTGGGGGGGACTAATGTTCAGAGCTGCTCAGTGCAATGCAGCTCCCACTGCGTGTCTTTAAAATAAACATGCACTGTCTCTCTTTAGTTCTCTAGGCAGTCATGTTGCATCATCAGATGGTCCTGGCTGCAGGAGTTTTATTTTTTTTAGATGAGTTGGGGAGAATGGAAATGCATGATTAATTTTTTTTTGCTCCCTGCAATGAAAGGCAAATGAAGAATTTAAGATCGTCCTTAAACCAAGCCAAGCTCACACAGCTCATCAAATGCCCCTCCCTTGCTCCCAGGAATGGGAAAGGATCTGGACAAGATTAGCAGTGACCTAAGGGAAGTCACTCCAGTGCCTTTCACTCTGAAGTTAAGGGACTTCAACTAGCAAAGCAGCCCACAGCGGCTGCAAATTCTGGGTGCTTGTAGTATCCCACATGGCCCTTAATTCCTTCTAATGAGAAGAGAGTTTTCTTCTAAATCAAAAGGGATGAGAAAAAAATCTGTATATCTGAACTTTACCAATAACCATAATCTCAGTCCAAAGGTTTGGGGGGGAAATTGGGAGTTCCCGGAATCCTTTTTTCACCAGCTAGTAAACATAATAAAATAATAATAAAAAATAACTCCAAGCAAATAGGTGGGATTTCATAATGATATTGATCAATAATGATCACACTCAGTAGTCAATTGCAGGATGCCTAGAGTAACTTCATTTTACCTAGGGAGGTGGTGGAATCTCCTTCCTTAGAGGTTTTTAAGGCCCGGCTTGACAAAGCCCTGGCTGGGATAATTTAGTTGGGGATTGGTCCTGCTTTGAGCAGGGGGTTGGACTAGATGACCTCCCGAGGTCCCTTCCAACCCTGATATTCTATGATTCTATGATGCAGGGCCTATTTGGGGTGGTACCAGGGATATAATCGGTCACACTGGCACCCAGTCCTAGATGTGCAGACTTTTTTTTAAAGTCCCACAGGACTCTTGGGAGCTATATGGCGTGTTCGGTGCCAGAGATCCATACTGGAGACTACTGATCTACCAGTCTCCCTCCACCCCCAGGTCTCCCTACACCTGGGCCATGTGGCCAAGCAAGTCCAAGCTCAGCAGTTTGTGTCAGAGGCTGTCAGCACATCAGGGACTGGAGAGCAAAACAAAGGAAGGACCTTCCATGTGGAAGATAAAGAACAAACCTACAGGCACTGCAGAGGCCC
Source organism: Terrapene triunguis (assembly GCF_002925995.2). Taxonomy (NCBI): domain Eukaryota; kingdom Metazoa; phylum Chordata; order Testudines; family Emydidae; genus Terrapene; species Terrapene triunguis. The sequence continues at coordinate 3,072,891 of NW_020664544.1, forward strand.
TTGTTAGTGCAAGAGCTTCCCCAAGGGCTGACCCTGCACGCCTGGGTGTGTTTGCCAAACAAGAAATGACACTGAAGGGCTAAAAGGAAAATGCAGATGGACACAGGTGCAGTCTGCAAGGAGATGCTGGGCATGCATGGAGCAGCAGCTGGCTCCGTCATGGGGTTGTTATTCGGTCAAAGGTTAAGGATCTAACTATGCTTCACCTGGCAATGGTGCAGAGCTGCCTGTGGGATCACAAAGGAACTGGCAGGCAGACAGGCCTCTCTCTAGGTGGAACGATTTATTTTCTATATGTCTATCTATTGACCTACCCGCCCACCCCATACGCATCCCTCTATCCCTCATGCACTCATCACTGTGATATCTGGGCACTTACACAAATATTTGAAGCTAAATTCAGTCTGAACAACTGCCTTCTCCACTTTCCCTTTGGTTGTGGCATTATGACATCAGCTGGGTCTGTGGATGTGCCCGGCATTTTGTGGTTCTTGTTGTTATCTTTTATTCCCATGGCTCAGCTCCAGGGAATTATACACTGGATGTTTTCTCCCAACATGGTTAGGGCAAGACGACTTTGGCAGAGAAGGAAATGTCTTGTCTTTCTTTCTGAAGGCGGGACAATCTGGGCTTGTTCTGTCTGCTAGTGGAATGGATTTCCATGGTGAGGTGGCCTCTTGCTGTGTCCACCCTGCTCCCAGAGCACTGCCCTCAGGTGATGAGATTTGATCACAGACAGCAAGTCAATGAAACCAGAGGCAGAGGAGGTCAATGGAGAAGATGGTGCACCAACCAGGGGCCAGACTGAAGGAAGGCATAGCGTGTGCTAGCTGAGTGTGGCTTATTCATTATGGTAGACTTCTTGCTTAGTGTGTAAATTGTCCTGGGGTCCAATGCCACGCAAGCCCTCATAGCACCTGTGAAGGTTATGGTTGTTATGTCCACAGCTTACACCCAGAGAGAAGTTAGATTAAAAACATAAAAGACTCTTGCTGAAAGGTTGCAACGTAACACCACTTCATTGCTTAGAATTCAGAACAATAACACAAGGGAACCCAAAACAGAAAGAGACAAAGCAGGCTACTCTTGAAAGCAGAGAGGCTCAGCTCACCCCACTGTTCTGTAGACTGACTATCTGATGACTGACTAATCTAAGGCCTGGTCTACACTACGACTTTAATTCGGATTTAGCTGCGTTAATCCGAATTAATTCTTAACCCGTCCACACAACGGAGCCAGTTACTTCGAATTAAAGGGCACTTAAAATCGATTTCTGTACTCCACCCCGACGAGCGGAGTAGCACCAAAATCGATTTTGTTAATTCGAATTAGGGGTAGTGTGGCCGCACACCACCGAATTAATGTGGTTAAAATTAATGGGGTAGTGTGGCCGCACACCACCGAATTAATGTGGTTAAAAACCGAATTAATGTGCTTAGTGTGGCCGCGCACAATCGAATTTATACAATCTGTTTCCCAAATTCGAATTATCTAAATTCGAATTAAACTCGTAGTGTAGACGTACCCTTAGGCTTCCTGCAAGCAGGACCAAGAAAACCCCCTGAAATTTGAAGTGATAGCCTACAATTTTAACACAGTTTTAAACACACTACAATGGTACTGTTATCCCTTTGAGCTGAGTGAGGTTTTGCAGGGTTGCTGCCATTAGGATGAGAAATTGGTAGTATGAGTCTGGTCTACTCTTGGTGTAATTTTTTTGTATAAAAAACGTACACAAAGTCCTGTTTCCCTGAACACAATAGGAACAAATAGCAGCAGGCCGTTTCCTAGTCCCCAAGTCTGCCCCTCCAGCAATCTCTGTGCCCAAGAAGCTCTGTCTTTCTGCTTCCTCTCAAGGGCATGCTCAGAACTCCTTGTCCCTGACTTTCTGCCTCCAGCACGTGCCAATTGCATCCAATATGCTACTGGCTGCGTTTGCAACTTTGGAAACCCTGCAGTTCACATGGCTTAGCTCTGACCTAATGTGGCTTAGTCTTTGGGCAGTCGCCTCCACTGTTTGCCACTCTCTTTGCTACATAAAGGGGCTTGATTGCGCCTTCTGTTGATCCTGAAAGAGAGTGCTCGACCACCCACTGGCTTTAATGAGATCTGGTTGTTTTTGGATCCAAGACTCCACTGGTAGCAGCTATTAGCACCTTCCAGCATCACACCAACTCCAAGGCTTGGCAGAGGGAGGACAGTCTTGTGGTTAAAGCACAGCACAGGCGCTAAGGACACCTGCATTCATTTCTAGGCTCTTCCCTAGATTTCTTGCATGACCCTGGTCAAGCCACTTATGGGCTGATTTTCAGAAGTTCTCAGCATTCATCAATGCCCTTGCAGTCTACGGGAGATGCAAGTACTCAGCACCTTTGAGAATGAGGCCAGTCGTTCTAAGCCCGAGTTCCCCATCTGTACAATGGCGAAAATACCATTTCTTTTCTCCCACCCTTTGTCAGACTTGTGTGGACAGAGCACTAGGCCGGGACTCAGGTTACCTGGGACTCAGGAGACTCCCAGCTCTGCCACTGGCCTGCAGGGTGACCTTGAACAAGTCATTTCCCTGCTGTGTGCCTCGGTTTCCCCATCTCTAAAATGGTGATAATGACACTGAGCTCCTTTGCAAAGTGCTTGGAGATCTATGGATGAAAAGTGCTGCATAAGAACTAGGGATTATCATTATCATGTAGGGCAGGGACTGTCTGTCACTGTGTGTCTGTGCAGCGCCCAGCCTACAGGTCCTCTAGATGCTACCAGAACCCAACTAATAAATAATGGTGAGATGAGGGAACGAGGTGGAAACCGAGAGATAAAAGTTTCACGAGATGGGATGGAGTGAGTCCTCGAAGGACCCCTAAAGCACAGAAGGAACCGAAACCCCTGGCCTTAAGGAAATCAAATACCAATATTATTTTAGTTATTTATATTGCAGGAGTGGCCAGGAGCCCCAGTCACAGACCAGGATCCAGTTGTGCTGGGTGCTGTACAAACACAGAACAAAAAGACAGTCCCTGCTGCCCTCAAAGATAGATTATATGAATCTAAGGCTATGTCTACCCTACACTACAGATTTCTGCCACTGTAGCTATGTCAAGGGTGTTAACCAGGCGTGTGCTCCAAATGTAGATGCAGTTATACCAGCAATACTGTGCTTTTCCCAATATAGCTTGTTTCATTCAGCGGGGGTGAAATAAACTACCAGTAAAAGCATCCACACTTACTGATATGGTAAACCTAAATATAGATGATCGGTAGGGAAACTTTTCTTTCTTTATTCTAAGAGCAGCTATATCAACACTGATATGAAGCCAGTTAAATCCACCATCCATCTTGGGTCTTTCCTGACTTCCCCACTTTAGAAAGGGTTGAAAGCAGATCTCCATAGCTGAATGGGAAAATAAGGAAGCAGACAAAGCCTGTTCTCTGCATCTTACAACAACTCCTCTGATCCTCAGGGTTACTCTGCATTGTTCTTGGTACAGATTTTTTTTTTTTTTGGAAAGAAATGGTTAACCCACCTAACCCTCTGCTATCTCTGCCTCCCATCATTGGAGGAGAGGTAGCTAAAATCTCCATCTAATCCATTTGCCAGTATACAGGGGCCAGATATCTGGATAGATCTCTGAGAAAAGGGGTGTTGAGTTGACTCTGCTAAAATGAACCCTGCAGCTACTGTCTGAGTGCTTTGCTTCGCCAAAAACGAATGGGCTTTTCCCCCTGGTTGCATGGAGACACACACACACTCTCTCTCTCTCTCCAGGCGGAGTTTTCAGTCCCCTGAGGACGGATAGCATTCTCCGGCGAGGAAAAATCCACCGGTTTTTCTCTCTCACACACATACAGAGTCTCAGATAGATACGCACACCCCCAGCATCTGGGCACCTGCTTCTTTCCCTCTAGCATCTGTAGCTTTGCCTGCGATTTCTTTATATAACGGTGCTGAGCCGGAAGGGTTATTTTTTTATCGCTCCTCTTTCTTTGCACATCTGGCTGCACCTTGCAGCCCCCACCCCCTCCTCATGCGCTGGAATAGAGACCTATTTCCAAAGATCAGGATCCCCCAGCCTTCAGCCTGCTTCCAGTTCGGAGACACCTAAGCCAAGGCGGGGTACCGTAAAAACAGGAGCTGCTGTGATGCCTGCTTTTGTCGAAATCGTAGCTGGTTTCTTTCTTTTTCTGTCTCTTTTCCCTCTCCAGTTCCAGGACTTTGAGTAGATGCAGAAAGATGCAACTGACTAAAGGTGAGTCAATTTCACTTGGCGCGGTTAATGCAATAAGGTAAGAGATGAGGCTTCGGGGTTGCCTCAGACATGCTCAAACCAAGAAGGAAAGAAAGAACGAGACAAGATTAGATTGGTTCAGGAAAAAAGCGTGATGGCCAGATTCTGCTCTGGGTTGCACAGGTGTAAATCCGGAGTGACTTCCCTAACTTCCTAATTACACTGATCCGAATCCGGCCCTGTGATCAGTCATCCGGCAGAACCCTCTCAAGATCTTATTTCACCTGTTCCTATACAAGGTAAAACCGAAGAATTAGGTAGAAACCTGCTTGGCTGCTTTGACCTTCTGAGAACGGCTTTGAAAATGAAAGGCGGCGGGAGGGGTGGGGAGTGGGGGGCAGGGAGAAACATGTTTCAAATCAAAAGCGAAAGGTAAAAAGAGAAGGAAGCGGGGGGGTGAGTCTGCTGATTGATACAAACAAATAGCTGGACTCGGGGGAGGGAAGAAGTTGTGTGTGTTAAGTTTAGATCAGCTGCTCTCTGAGTCTCAGTATTCGGAAATCAGATGAAATCTTAGCTTACCCAAGAGAGGGGAGTTGAGTGTTGTATGTACATCCAGACCCCAGGAGGTGCAATTTTAAATATATCCCAGGTTAACCTGCTGGCGGATTTGCTTTCTCCTCACTGCAAGCAGGGAGGGGTCTTCCTCTTCTGCCCTAACTTTCATTGAGGTGGGGTGGATCCCGTCCATACATTCTCAGGGTTTCTTTTCCCCAGAGCTTCAAGACTTCACTGTATTAGGTCCGGAGCAGATCTGACGCCCTCTTCTGGTGATGGGGAAAATGGCATCGTCTTTCCTGAGCAGCTAGAGGGCTTGAATAGTCAGGAAAGATGAGAGAGTAATTTTTCTTCTTGTCATTTATTCGAAAGGTGGAAAATCCCCAGATCACAGAGCTGTTGTGATTTATTCCAGCACCCATGCGTATGCTAGACACTCTCAGTACAGAAACACAATCCCTGCCCAAGAGAATTTGCAGTCTTTCTGTCTCCAGAGTAAACTGTGCCTTGTCAGGGTGCTGTCCCCCGTCAGCTGTATAGTCCAGCGATGCTCCCCACTCCCCCAACCATGCTCCCTGCGCTGCCGTTGTGTTTTCGGTCTAACTTTACATGGTAAGTCCCTGGAGGAGCCTCGCCTTTCTGTTCCATGCACATCTAAGGCGGTAATAAATGCTGCTGATCATATGATAATAGTGGGACAGTTTCTTTCTCTCTCCTATTAGTGGGATTGACTGCTGGCAACGACCTGCTTGCTTGACAGGCGGGAGATGGGAGGGGCGGGGGACACAACTTCCCTGGTTCATCTCAGGAAATTCAAGAGCAAACTGCCTGATAAAACATACAGAAGTATTGTTCCACTTATCCTGCAGAAGGTTTTCTGATCTGCAAGGTGATTTCCACTGAATATCACTGGGTGGCTGTAGAAAAGCAATTTTCTTCCTGAAGGGCAGTGGAATATTAAGGCAGCAAGTATTGCAGTTATATTTGTTTTACATTATATAATATTCTTTCTTTCTTTCTTTCTTTCTTTCTTAGCCGGAGAAGGGTTAATGCAAAAGTGATTCAGCATGTCTATTACACTACCCCTTTCTGCCTGTTTTCACTGCTCACAAGGGTGGGGGGGGGAAGGATTTGGCTTAATTTGAACACTGGACAGATTGGGGATTTCAGGAATAATTCACAGGTGCACCTCACTGCTGGATGGGCAGCGATACGCTTTGCAACTCATCGGAATATATGCCTTGTTTGGTCTCCGTGCTCTGTCTGGCTGCAGGTATCAGGAGATAAAGGGCTCCTCACCAACACGAGACAGTCAGTGTTTGGGGTTACCAGGTCTCCTCTATTTTCCATATTCACTTCACATTCCCCAGCTAAAATATCCTACTGGGCAGTATCCCCTTCTTCTACCAAAGACGTCTGGATGTGTCCCCTTCTGAACCTGTCAATGGTCCTCTGACCACTCGAATGATGCTGAATGCTCCTCTCCCATGCAAACCTAGGAATGAGGGCCAAAGTTAGAGGGGAAGGATGGTGCAGTGGTTCAGATATTAGCCTAGGACTTTGAAAACCTGCATGCAAGTCCTTGCTCTGCCACAGACTTTCTGTGTGACCTTGGACAAGTCACTTAGCTTCTCTCAGCCTCCGTTCTCCCTCTGCAGAATGCAGATAATAGCCCTGCCCTCCCTCACAGGGATGTGATGAGACTAAATACATGAAAAATTGTGAGGTGCTGAGATGCCAAGGTAACGAGGGCCAAAGAAGGCTCTTAGATGCTGTTGCTAGGTTGTTTGGTCAGTCCCAGAGAAGAGGGAGCTGCAGTCATATCATCAGAGATCATTAAATAGCAACTGGCTAAGTAAGAACTAATATGTCAAGAGATGAGTTTTCAATACTGGTATTTAAAATCACCTGCTGCTGCTTCGTGGCCTCCACCACTGCAAATAGTGCTGGTGCCTTTCTTCAGGGGAGCTGTCATTTTACAGAGGTTTCCCAGCAGGTGCCCCGTAAAGCGGCACTGCAGCCTGAGACAGGCACTGGGAAACCCAAACCCATCCAAACAGCATGTCTGTGGGGGATGATTATCAACATGCAGGTTTCAGATTCACATTTAAATGTAGAAGCTCAGAACTGGCGTGGAGTGTGGCTGGAAGATACCTAAGCATTGCCAGTTAATTATTAATCACCATCTTTGCCATCAGGAGGCATTGTACATCCACACAATGCTGTTTCCTTTAAGATTGCAGGAATGAAAACTGGGATGAAAGTTTCATTGATCATTGCTAAAAAACAAAAATCATGCAAGCAAAAAACAATGAAGCAGCATATAGGTGAATGCAAGTGCTGAATGTCTGTCGCCTACTTTGAGATCCCTTGGGATAAGCTACTCTATAATATCTAGAAATTTACATTTCATAGATGTTTAGAGCTGGGTTGACAGCCCTGGAGACTAGTCATCCCAAGAACAGGAGAAGTCCAGGCAGAGAGTCTGCAAACTTCCACATGTGGCCCCATTACTGAGCTGGTGAACTTATCATGTCTAGATAATATGTAGTCCTGCCTCATTGCAGGGGGCTGGATCAGATAACCTATCAAGGTCCCTTCTAGAGCTACATTTCTATGATTCTATGATGGAAGTACCAGCAACACTGACACTTCTGATGATGGGGTTTGCTGTATAGACAACTCTCCAGGCAGAAATGGAGTCGAGAAGCCCAGCTGGAACAATTCACCAAAGCTTGTGGTGGATTCTCCATCACTGGCAATTTTTAAATCAAGACTGGAAGTTTTGCTAAAAGATCTGCTCTCGTTCTAACAGGAATTATTCTGGGGGAGTTTTCTGACCTGTGTTATACAGGAGATCAGACTAGATGATCACAGTGCTCCTGTCTGGCCTTAGAATCTCTGAATCTCTGCAGTGAAGGGAGTTGTTTGTACAGCCCATTCGTTCCTTGGCGTCCCTCCTGAGGCTGCCAATAAGGGGCCAGTTGCGGTGGTGGATTTAGTAATGGGGACCCTCTGCCCCCATTGGGAACACCAAGCTGCTTTTGCACAAATCTCTGAGCAGGCATCAGGGGTTAAAAATCCTCACTCACGACCAAGCTGGGCTGGATTCGAACCAGTGAAATTCTCTATAGCCCAACACCGGTTCACCGAGCCATCCGGTACCATGATAACAATAAACTGCTTGGATAGATTCTGTATCCCTTCCACGCGGCAATTAGCCCTCCGTGGGTGGGCAAGTGGGAAGAGGGAGCAGAGCTTACTGCTTAGTGTGAAGTGCGCAGCTACCACTAGACCGGGGAGTGAGGGCACTACGTTGGTTCATGGCAGGGCTAATCATGCAGAATAAAGGGTGGGAAGGAATGAGGTGAGAGTACAGGGCTAACATCCGGTCTGCGTCTGCAGCCTTTCAGGGATCAGAAATACCATATGCCCCTCACCTCTCCACAAGCCCCTGTCTCCACTTGAAGTTCCAGATGGATTCTGGTTAATCAGCCAGAATTCTTCCAAGAGTTCGTTTAGTAACATGTCTTTTCCTCAGCCCCACCCCAATATAGCCAGTGGCCTGGAAGCACTGGGCCCTTATCACACAGGGTAATTTCTCAGCCTTAACACTGCCACTGTCCGCACAAACTCCTTGCTGAATACATCCCTGTCTGTAGCATTTGCTTCCAGCTTGGAAGTCTGGTTTGTATTTGTCTACTTGTTTTTGCAGACCAGGTTTCCTCTTGCCATTCTGCTGCTGCAGTTTTTAGCAAAACCTCTGTAAAAGGCAGCCAGCTCTGGGAGCAGCAGGGCATAGATCTTGAGGAGCCTGTATCTGGAAGAGATCAACTCACCAGGCAGCCCACATCAGCTTTTCAATGCGTGCCTCACCCCTTGCCCCATTTGAACCATTCCTGGGGGACCCCACCCAGTTTTTAAATTCAGTGACTATGTGGGCACCCTTTCGTGTAGGTTCCTTTAATCATGGGATGAATCAGGCAACAGTTTCTGTGTCTCGTTTGGATTGTTTGTGCTGGTGTGATATCGAAGTTGCTGTCAGGCTCAAAAATATGAGGGCTCTTTCTGTGCAGCGTGGAGGCTGGTGTTGACAGGCTGGTAGATTTCACAGAGCGACCCTTATCTGCTGTATCCACCCTGGGAACATATTTGCAAGTTCTGCTCAAGCAAGTTTCCTTTTTCTGTTTTTGTTTCTCCCTTGCTGACGTTCTTCCCTTTTGGAATAAAGAGCTGGATGGAGAATGCGATTACAGCACTTCGTGGGGGCCACCCAAACTTGGTGACACAACGGGATGTATTGGCCAAAAGCCAGCCTTCCCAGTGTGTGAACCAGCTGGGTTGGGGGTCAAAGGCAACCTGGAAGCTAATTTTTGCTAGGACCAGGATCAAAAGCAAATGCACCCACCGAAGTATTTGCTTATGCTTGCATCTTCCTGGAGAGATGAATGGAAATTGTTTGTTTGAGTTTGTTGGCATTAAAAACCTCGGAAAGGTCAGCTGCAAGCTCCCCCAGCAGGGTGATAGCAGAACTGTAGATGAATCTTTGTACCCCCAAATCAATTTGTAAGAGACCACATCATTAAAGAGCAACAGACAAATCCTGGACAACTCTGGGGGCCAATTTTGCTTCGGTCTCAAGTATTGCTGCATTCTGGTCCCCTTGTAGTCTCTATTAAGAGGATGATTGCCTGAACACAGGACTTTGCCGCTGCTGCTTATTCCCCACCTGGAGTCCCAGGGTGAAATCCTGGCCCCACTGACGCCAGTGGTAAAACTCACATTGATTTCAGTGGGGTCAGGATTTTACCCCGGCTTTGGCTCAGGCTTAATCCTTTGTAGCACCGGCAGCTTGTGAAGAGGAGATGTGCGTCCACTGAGCTGTGCAAATGTACTCAGCAGGGGGCTAATCCGATCTCGGTGAAGTTTTGCCATTGATTTCAATGGGAAGCATCATAAGAACATAAGAACGGCCGTACTGGGTCAGACCAAAGGTCCATCCAGGCCAGTATCCTGTCTACCGACAGTGGCCAATGCCAGGTGCCCCAGAGGGAGTGAACCTAACAGGCAATGATCAGGTGATCTCTCTCCTGCCATCCATCACCACTCTCTGACAAACAGAGGCTAGAGACACCATTCCTTACCCATCCTGGCTAATAGCCATTAATGGACTTAACCTCCATGAATTTATCCAGTTCTCTTTTAATCCTTGTTATAGTCCTAGCCTTCACAACCTCCTCAGGCAAGGAGTTCCACAAGTTGTGCTCCTATGTGCAGATGCATTCAGTCACCATGCAGTGCAGTGCAAAGCACTATGCATGTAGGTTCACTAGACTCAGAAGGGGGTGTGCTGGAGGAGCAGACACTGGGCACGCCTGGGGCAACGGTGTTGAGCCTTTATCCATATTATGGAAATGAGAAATGAAATACCCATTTTTGGGCCAAAACTGGTGCTCTTCCTAGGGCCAGGAAGGAGTACAGCTCAGGAGCACTGACCTTTCAGGGAGGTGAACAGCCCTGATTCTCCTGCCTCTCTCTGCTCCCAGGCATCACTGTCATTTCCAAGGCAACCTGCTAGGATGTCCCAGGTCTGACCTGGTTCTGTGGATAGGGCATGGGACTAGGAGGGCAAGACGACCTTGGCTTCTAGAGTCAGCTCTGCCACTCATCTGCCTTTTGCGGGCCAGGACGGTCCTTTTGTTGTATGTTTGTACAATGCCTAGCACAAGGGGGTCTGGGCCAGCGACTGAGACTGCTCAGCATCACAGTAATACACATCGATAATAATAAATATGATCTTGGGCAAGTCGCGTCACTTCTCTGTGCTTCGGTGAGATGGGGATCTCCAGACACTTGGTTGCTGGGTGTGGCTGTTATTCAGGTAAAGGGCTTGGAAATGCAGACCACAGATCCAGGTTGGAGAGCCATTGCCCTACAATACATGCACACGCTACTTTTTCAGTGGCTCGAGTTCTGGGCCTGGACACTTCTGATGTGTCAAGGACAGATCTCCATGTCGGAAGCCATAATTCATCTGTTGTGTAACAGGAAGGGGTGCTTGGGTACTACAGTGGTGGGTGCTGTTATGAGACACCAGATGGAGAGAATAAAGGACTGGGATCACATAAAAGCCACACGGTTTCTCCCTGTCTAGCGTGTTTTATATTTTCCCCTTGCTATCTCTTACTCAGATACGATGAATCCAGCGGCCCGCTTGAGAGAGAGAGACAGCTGATAAGCAAGTGGCCACGTGATTATGCAGACACCCCACCATGCCTCTAGTAGACTGGTTCCTCCGCCACTCGGTTACCATGTGGCTGCTGCTCCAGAGCTTTGTTCTGATGACCTTTTGTTTCCATTCGGCCACTACCTTTCCCAAGGGCTGCTACCACGCAGAAGAGGACGGTTACAAAACCTTCCGGTGCAGCAATGCTCAACTCACAGAGGTCCCTAAGGACATACCCAACGACACTAACAAGCTCTACCTGGATTTCAACCAGATTGCCTTCCTCCCCGTTGACGCCTTTCGGAACTTGCCGGTCCTGCTGGAGCTGGATCTGTCTCACAATGCCATCGTCAGGATAGAGAGTGGGGCTTTCCGGGGCTTGTCGGAGCACTTGCATTCCCTGGATTTGTCCTCAAACAAGCTGGTGTCAGTCAATAAGGATGTCTTTAGCAATCTGAAGGCCAAGGTCAATCTCTCCAGTAACCCTTGGCTGTGCGACTGCAGGCTCCAGGAGCTGATCAGGACAGTGGACCTGGTTGCTGGGTCCTCTGGGAGCATCGTCTGCGACTCCTCTGCTAAGGAGGAGCACGTTGGCAAGCCCTTCCTCCAAGTGGTCACAGACATGGACTTCTGCAGTGTTTACAAAAAGACCACGGACATAGCCATGCTGGTCACCATGTTCGGCTGGTTCGCCATGGTGATCTCGTACCTGGTCTACTATGTCCGGCAGAACCAAGAAGACGCCCGTCGGCACCTTGAGTACCTGAAGTCCTTGCCCAGCAAGCAAAGGAAGTCAGAAGAGTCCTCCACCATCAGCACCGTGGTGTGACTGAAAAACCGCTCCCTTCTGCCCCAACCCCAGCAAACATAGGACCCCTGGGGGAGTTCGTGGAAAGACCCCTGCTGAGTTTCATGGGTATTCAATCAGCTTCATAGACACACAAAGGCTGAAGAGGCTGTTAGTTAACAACAACAACAACAACAACAAAATTAGTTTTGCTCTTTGGAAAATAAACAGATAGTTTCAGGAGACCCAGATCCGCGTGTTCAGAACAAAACAGGAGCAAAGAAGGCTTGGGCTCTATCCACAATTCTGCAGAACAAGTGCCAACAGGGCTGTGATCTAGAGCAATTAGTGAGGGCTCAGCGGCGCCACAAAGGATTTGGGCATCTGTTTATTGTGTTGAACAACAGAGGGAAAAGAAAAAAAAACCCAGTGTGTCTCCTCAAGCATACAGTAATTACTCAGATGATTCCCCTTTCAGACGTTAAACTTAATTTAAAAAGAATTTTATATACTTTACAGGAATCCATTAAGGTGTTAAAAAAAATCAGTGGTTCAGACACTCTCTGTCTACTTCCTTCACTCTCAGGAAGGGATGTTTCCAGCAACCCCAAGAAGACACTGCAGAGTCTCAGAGAACAGTGTTGTACCCTTACTATATGGTCCTCCTGACTTTTGAGGAATATTGGGAATACTGGGTATGACGTCAAACTAAAGAGATTAAAGCAAATCCCAACTGCTGGAGGGTGGTATGAGCAAATTCCCCCCATAGGATCTTGAGTTAAAGTTCTACCCAAAATACCTGCCCCTTCTTCCATCAAAGGACCAGTAAGGTCAGTGGGAGCTGAAGCTGCTCTGCACCTCATAAATTTGGTCCCTAACAGAGATATGAGGCAGAAAGGGATTTTATCATTAGAGATGGCTGAGTCTGTGAGGATCAAATAAAATCCATCTCCCTGCCCCTAAAATATCCCCGTTTTAGAAACAAATCTGAAATGAGCTTTTTGAGGTTCTGAAATGTTTACTTCACTTCTGCTCGCCGGGACTAGAAATGTCAAAATGCCACCAGGCGAGCCATCCTCAGAGTTTTTCCAGCCACAACAGCACATGCTGAGAGAGCCCGTCCCCATGAGATTGTCCACAGACCTGGAGGGTCCCCTGTGGGGTCTCAGTCATAGGTAGGATACAGGATATACACATAGCAGGTCCAGCCACTGGATGGAGGACTCTGTGAATTGGTAAAGTCCTGCTCCGGTGTGTCTCTCCACCATTGGCACATGCAAAGGAAGGGACACACCTTGTGGCATGAGAGAATCTTCTCATTTGCAGTCAGGGTTCCAAACCAGAGCTGTGACTAGCATTCAATGGCCGAGCCTCAAATCTTACTCCCCTGCCCCAACCACGTGAACTGATTTATAATGTATTTTGGGGGTAGGCTCTCTGTAGCTTAAACATTTACAAGACAGCCTGCTTCGGCCCAAACCACTCAGCTGGCTCCATATGTAGAACCCTTTGGGTCTCCCAGTGGATACTGGTCATGGCCAGAAGGCATTGCCTTGAAGTGGGGAGATTCCTCACCATCTTGTATCTAATTGCCTCCAGAAGAGAGGACTTTGGTCATCATGTTTACTTTAGGACTCACAAGTTTGTCGACCTATCACTGTGACATGTTGGGAGAAAAAAGGATGTGGTGGGTTAGAGTGAAGCCACAACTAAGTTTCTTTTTCTTTCTTTCTCTCTTTCTCTCTTTCTTTCTTTCCTCTGTTGGCAAGTGGCCTCATCCCTCACACTCAGAAAAAAAAAACCCAACATCTCTTCTCTATGTTTCCAGTATTGGGGCATAGAACGCCCCCAGCCCCATGTTCAGAAACAATATTTGAATATCTAATAATTAGAGAGGGGCCTGATCCACTACATTTTGGAACTTGATTGGACTATCTCCAAAGTTTGGGGGGGGGGTGTTTGGATCAGAGGTTTGGGATGGCCTTTGATGGAGGACAGCTGCAAAGTTTGAATCAAGATTCAGCTGCTGTTTAAAGAAAGACAAGCCACCTGGAACCAGAATCTTAAAATTTAACAGCTGGATCTACCTCTTGCCCAGGAGGAAAAGGCTGTAAAGCTGTTTTGTTTTGTTGCATCCAGTCTAAACGGACTAAAGGTAAATTGCCTTAATCTGTCATGGTCATGCAGGGCCACCCAGAGGATTCAGGGGGCCTGGGGCAAAGCAATTTTGGGGGCCCCTTCCATAAAAAAAAGTTGCAATACTATAGAATACTATATTCTCGTGGGGGCCCCTGTGGGACCCGGGGCCTGGGGCAAATTGCCCCACTTGCCCCCCTCGGGCAGCCCTGAGGTCATGAACCAAAGCTCTTTGAACTCAATCTTTGCTTTGATTTGAGTGGGTTTTGGATCAGGCCCCAAGTCTCTCTCCTTGCTTGTGTAATGGTTCTGACAGCAACCAACCATTATATTATATTACTATTAGAGATGACCCTACTGCAGCAAAACCTGGATTCAGATCCTAATGATGAACTGAACTCTCACAACATTTTGGGGGTGTTTAGATGTTGGGTCTAGGTTCAGGCCCCTCCCTGACAAGCATGAGACCAAATTATCCAGAATCATCAAAACCAACATTTGAGTACTGGGGAAGGGGAAGTTGGTGAAATCTCCAAATGATCTGAAAGAGATTTAGATGTGGGAAGCAGCGAAAGTTCACTTGGTGCTCGTGAGAAAATCTGATGTCCCATGCACAAATGCCTTCAGAGCTGCTCAGATATATTCAGAAGTGCCTACTTTCCAAACATCCGCAGGGTTCCTGCATCACGCACAAACACCTTTTGACTCTGTCTGATGCCACTTTTGTGCATTGACAATAAAGATCGTTTAACAAGTTTTCCCTTTACAAATCTATCTGATGTGCTGGAAAATGGAAGGCTGAAAGCAGCTAATTCAATGACCTGGGTTGTCCAGATGTCCACATTAAAACCAAATGTGAATTAATGAACTGCATATTTCCCCCCCGCCATCAACCCCATGTGCCCCTGACATCTATGCTCTGTAACAAAAGTCCAGTAGAATTGTGATCTTCTGGGATGCCAGGTTTAAAACATGGTGGTCAGGGAATGCTCACTGTGTGGGATTATGTCTTGATAACATCTGACCAAATGATGTGCTTAAACAGACTGTTCATGTTCTTACTTTATATGAGAATAAAGTTGACTTTTACTTTGGAGTTTGTGTCCCTCATCTGAACGGTATGAAATGTTGCTCCCATGACAATTATTCCACCTGACCGGCTAGGCCAGGATTGGAGCTAGACATTTCAATGCTTTAGGTGCAGTGTAGACATAGTGCTGGGATCATCCCTAAAGGGGAAGACTTTCCCACTCCCCTGGATGGGGAGGAAAGTTGTGGGCTGGAGCTATCCCTAAAAAAGTCACCGCCCTCGGTAGCTGCCTAAGTGGTTTGACCCTTATTGAGCAGAGAAAGAAATAATAAGAACCCATGGCTGGAAGCAGAAGCCAGACACATTGAAATTAGAAATAAGACAAATTTGGAACAAACTCTGAAGGGAAGTGGTGGATTCTCCATCTCTTGAAAGTCTTCAAATCAAGACCAGATGCCTTTCTGGAAGATGTTTAGCCAAACATAAGTTATTGGGCTCAATACAGTGTAACTGGGTAAAATTCTGTAGCCTGTGTTATACGGGTTGTCAGACTAAGGCTACGTCTTCACTACGGGGGGGGGTCGATTTAAGATACGCAAATTCAGCTACGCGAATAGCGTAGCTGAATTCGACGTATCGCAGCCGACTTACCCCGCTGTGAGGACGGCGGCAAAATCGACCTCCGCAGCTTCCCGTCGATGGCTCTTACTCCCACCTTCGCTGGTGGAGTAAGAGCGTCGATTCGGGGATCGATTGTCGCGTCCTGACGGGACGCGATAAATCGATCCCCGAGAGGTCGATTTCTACCCGCCGATTCAGGCGGGTAGTGTAGACCTAGCCTAAGTGAACCAATGGTACCTTCTGGCCTTAAACTCTATGCATCTTACATCCAGTCCTGGTCTCAGCACTTTATCCCTATCAGGACAAAAGCAAAAGGTTCTTATGTTTTAACATCAGTGTCACAGTTTTGGTGACCGGAGGTCATTCCACTACCAACCCTTGAGAGCAAGACATGGTGATGGTGCCGTTTACAATTGTGATTTCCAGGAAAGACATGGCAAGATTTGTTAAATTTGCTTTTGTTGCTATTTCTGTTTTAAAGGAAAAAATGAAAATCTGCCTCGGGATGGAAGGAGATGTGGAAGTATGATCTGATCTACTATGGCAACTCCTACACTCCTTGGAGCTTCTCTTCCCAGGGCCACTATCTAACCCCATCCACTTCCTAAGAGGCATTACAATCCAGTGCAGGATTTGCATGTGGCCAGTGAAAAATCCCAGTGAGCAAGTCGTGCACTCATGTCAGACACTGAAAGGGAATTTTCTCAGTCAGTTCATCCATTTGACATAAATAGTAGAGGAAGTTGGACTGGATTTTTTTATGTCCTCATGGAATCCAATCTGGTTAGAGCCCCTGGGAAGACAAAATCCTGAACTGCATTTCTTTGCCTGCCTGGAATGTACTAGGTACTTCCCCTATATAGAAAGCTGGGGCAGGAAGCTCTAAGCATCCCTTGAAGTTGTTTACTGCCTATGTTTGCAATAACAAATGAGTCACTAATTTTTCCGTGATCTGGTGATGGAGATAAGTGGAAACCTTTTCAATTACCTGGTGGTGTGTATGCCACAGCTGACTTTGTGACCTTAGAATTCACAGCTAATTGGCTTCTTTTTGAAGTGCCACACCTGCTGCTTCGGCGGCATTGTTGACAAAAGAAGGAAAAAAGATGAACAAGTCTACTAAAAGGCCCCGTAGAGATCGCAATGATTAACACACCCACAGGATTTCAGGGAGGCTGAACAACAGTCGTTGCTTTTACCATATCTTTTTATACACCACTGTACCTTTTGCGACACCATCGGGACCCATGGGCAACTTGCCACGAAGTCAAGGGCAACACCATTTACTTGTATATTGACATCATTTTAAGTACCACATATAAAATATATAAAATTATATTTGCTTGCACTTCTATCTTCCTTGGGAGGGCTGAAAAAGAGCTCTGTAGATCACTGTAAAGAATACCTTTCCCTCTAGAGTGTTTACACCTTTCCAGTAGCTATAGACATTTGCCACGTTTCCCCACCATTTAGCAGTTGTTTAGACAAGTCATAACTTCATAACTTTTTAAATCTTTCCTCATTCAACTTTCCTGATCATTTCTGGAGCTCTTCTCTGAACTCCTTCCATTTTTTTTGGTCAACGTTCTGTTTGGCACTGAAGCGCCCTGACTGAATACAAGATTCCAGGAACTTTCCCATTCAAAAGGGATCCTGTGAGTTAATGCTGCTGTAGAGGATCGTGTTTTGGGTGTGTGGGATAAACAGTAAGGATATAGTGGAAGCTGGGAAGAACCAGAGAGAGCTTAGTAGCATTTATACATGCCCAGTGGTTATTCCACAGCGTATGCTGCACGGTATAAGCTGATAGCCTGCTGTGGGAATTGAGGAAGGAGCTTCCCCCCCACTCATAATGGCCAGAACCAAAGTCAATGGGAGTCTTTTCATCTTCTTCAATGACATTTGGATCCAGCCCAATTGACCTGGTGTATTTGGGGCCTGAAGAACTGTTTAATGCAGAATACTGGACCATGGGTATGTCTACATAACAAAAAAAAAAAAAAAAAAAAACCCTCCAAAACAACCCAGAGTCTCAGAGCCTGGGTTTGACCTCTGTCCCTGTTCTCAGATACCCCAGAGACTGCTCAGACCCACTTTTTTTTAGAGTTCAGTTTGTATTTTATTCTAAACCCTTCTACCACCACCAGTATAGTGCAACATCACAGTTTTACATCCATGCATCTTTCACCCCCTTTTTACTAGGGCCCTGGTAGAAAAGAGATCTCTCTAGGGAAGCTCTTTCATTCTAGACTCAGCTAGCCCTGTCCTGCCCCATAATACTGCCTTCCTGGATTTTATCAGGTTAGCCAGCTGAGGGCTAATTAGTTCATTACCTCCCCATCCTCTCCTTCTGATTACCTAATTATTCAATCAGCCCTCACTGGAAGAACTAATTGAGGCTACCCTGATCAGAGGGTGAACCCACCTGTCAGGTCTCAGCACTCTGCCACACCAGGTTAACTGACTTGGGCTCCCAGAGCTCATGCTACAAGGCTAAAAAGAGCAGCGTAGACTTGTACTATGCTGGAGCTGGGTTCTGAAAGCCAGTGAGTGGGGTGGGTCTGAGCGTGGGAATGGCTACGCTGCAATTTTTAGCCTCAAAGAGCAAACCTGAGTCAGTTGTCCCAGGCCTGGCAACTCGCTTCTGTGGATTTTTTTTTTTTTTTTGCAGTGTAGACTTACCATATACAGACAGCAGCATTCTCAATCCCTGCCAGACCTTTGGAAGATAGAGGCCCAAATTCAGAAGATCTGTCCATATTTTAATAAACCCTCCTTCTATTCATTTAATTTAAAACTAGCAGCCAGAACTTGCTTGTGTGTGTATGTGTGTGTGTATATATATATATATATTTTCTTATAGTTTAAGTATTTGGTTTATTGAAATAGGTTTATAAATGTATATTAAAAATAAGTTTGGCTGTAATGCAAGAGACCTACAGAACATATCCTGTATGGTAAGCTAAAGCAAAGTTAGAATATCTATATTAAGACCTTTTACTCAGAAAACAAAGTTAATCTTTATCTTGTTTATCCTATACCCAAATAGATAAAGTACCTATGCCCTTTTATTTAGACCAATAGAGAATGGCATAGGGTTTTTTTCAGTGTTGTACCCACAAACTTAACAGGTACACCACAAGAGACTGATGTGCGTACATACTAGCCTATGGGGTAAATGTACTCGAACACTTTTGTGGGTGAGGAATGAAATCTGGACATAAGAGGAAGGATTTCTGGCATTTGCCCTATAAAAGAGGTAACCTGCCTCAATAAAGTACTCCATTTCTCACTTTGCTCCATCTCCATTCTCACTTTACTCTATTCTCACTTACTTCCTCCACTCTATCTACGATGACTGCTATTATTAGTAGGCTATACTTGTTCTTCTTAAACTTTAAGTTTCAAAGGAACTAGGCTAAGCTTGGTTTCCCTAAAGCTTTATTCTTAGTTTGTTTATTAGGTTTTGATTTAAGTTTAAGTTAGTCAAGTAAACCCTAATTTAGTTTTGATAGCTCTTAGCATTTTCTAAGCACTGCATCCCTCACTCAAGAATTGAAAAACCTGAGCCGCAAGGCTGTTCCTGTGTCTCTTACCACCAGGTTATCAAGGAAGGGTGTAAGTATGTTAACCAAAGCTTTGTTGCATATAATACTATATTATCATATGTATCTTTTGAATAGCAGTAATGCAATTGTAACTTTGTAACTCTGGGTATTTTACCATTTACTTACTATTATTAATTTTAATAAAAAGTCTTTAAGGCTATATCTGTCTCAGTGTGAGCTTCCTGTCATACCTCCAAGGGTCCTTTATAAATTTTGTGGCGCCTGATTCAGGACAAGAACTTTTATCTTCTGATCAAACAGATTGGCAAGCCTAAAACCCATACTAATTAATATTGATTATTATAATTATTAATAGTATTAAAATCAAATAAAATAAAATTAATACATTAAATTTCCATATTATCCAAATTAATATTATCAGTACATCCTAAATCAGGCTACAGACTGCTGAGCCAGCCAGGAGTCTCGGAGTGTGTGACAGGAATTTTCAGGGATTCCAGGCATCCTTAGACCCCTGAGAATCTCACCTGAGACATAAGTAAAGAGTTAAAGTTACAGAGAGTTGAAGAGCAAGATTTGTGTGTCTTGCTA
The DNA here is from genome assembly GCF_002925995.2 of Terrapene triunguis. Taxonomy (NCBI): domain Eukaryota; kingdom Metazoa; phylum Chordata; order Testudines; family Emydidae; genus Terrapene; species Terrapene triunguis. The sequence goes on from NW_020664544.1 coordinate 3,092,629, forward strand.
ACTCACTCTTAAGAACACAGGAACCTGATTTCCTGTGGCTGCAGCTTGGCAGCAAGCCCAGTATTTCCATTCTGTATTGTCGTTTAATTTAAAGTTTTAACTTATAAGTTTTGAATTTAATCTTGCAAGATAAAGTAATGATATTATTTAATGTGATACGCGCGTTTAAGGGGCTTTGTTGGAGGTTGAAGTTGTAACGAATGGTACCAATAAGATATAAGCAGTAGCATCGGGATGGATGACCCACACTAAGTGGTGACGGGGGAGTTGATAAATATATGTATTAATTGCCGCCAAGAGGCCGCAATAACTCAGAACTTGTATAATTCTTCAGTCCCCACAACTCTCCCGGGCTGCACCTCTGATCCATCTGCCTCAGTTCCCCAGCTGTTTGGCAGGTCCCGACAGAGGGAAAAGACCTCTCGATCAGCTACGAGCCATCAAGGGAAGAGAGGGGAACGTGCCCCCAACCCCTCTATCATTTACTTGGGACTTATTGAACTAGGTGGAAAACCAGTTTGGGGTATTATTTCCTGTTGTTTCTGTGAAGGGACGCCTTCAGTTACAAAGTAAAGCAACAAAGTGTTCATGATAGTTTATTACATAAGCTAGTGAAGTGTTAGAATTCAAATGAGTTCTATGTTATGTGTTAAGGTGAGTGGAGCAAGGGCAAGAGTAGAGTCTGTTGGAGTTGCTCGCAGTATGGCTTTAGAAAACTTTGCCAGAAAATACATTCAGGAACATGGAGGAAATTTAGAACAGCTAAGGAATAGCAAGATGATATCTAAGCATTGTAACCCATGCAGTTTTGTAAATGATGTATTTAATGTAGAAACGAAGCAGAAAAAAAGAGAGAGGCTAAACTGGTGAAGAAAATAGCTGTTAAATGTCTGCTCGTAGCTTATAGTTCGTTGGGAAATCAATTAAATAAAAAAAAATTAGTTACTCAGGAAAGCCCAGCAAACTTTGGATGCCAGCTTAAAATCGCTGGACGGCTATAAATCAGACCGTGGTCGGCTGTTAAAAAGAATTAGAGAGTTGAAAAAGATGTGTTAAAGGAGGATAAAGAATCAGTTCCCATCCCTATTCGCATGGTGGGACCGACGGAGATAAAAAAAAATCTGCAGGGCCAATTACTAGAAGTAGGGCAAGAGAGTTAGCTCAGGCTGATACAGTACCTTTAGGAGCAAAGTTGAAGATTGGGTCTGAGGACCCACCGGGAGAGTCAAAAGAGGAAGTTAGCAGTGCAGAAGCTACCAGCAGTCTGCCGGTAGAAAGGAAGTCTCTGGGTGGCACCACAGGACGTGGAGTTGAGTGTCCTCATAGAGGAAGCAAGTAGTGAAGTAAAGGATGAGGTGAGCAGAGCAAAAGGGGAGGAACTATCCTCTCCTCTGTTAGTGTCCGCCCCTGATAGTAAAGATGGAGTGCCTTTAGAAAATGTAATTGTTCAGGGACTAAAAAATGTGGTGTCACAAGTGACATGGGTAGCTAGAGCCTGTGATGTAGTAATCTCTAGGTTACAACAGAGATACAACAACCAAGGGTTACATGGCATCATATAGATCAGGAGATCCAGCCCCTTTGGGTGGACATTTATTAACATTTGGGCAATCATTAACATTGCCTAGGTCCCTAAAATTTCGTGAACCCTCTACACCCCCCAGGGTATTCCTGTTGCAATACTTCAGGAACCACAAGCTAATCCCACTGTGAGGATTGAGGAACCCTCAGGGTTAGGCCAAGGTGTTCCTAAATTCCCTAGGTACCATCGTTGGCAAAATAACCCTAACCCACGTAGTAACCCTGGACCTTTGAGTGGGTGTGCCCCTCGACAGGGGTTATGCGTCTGAATCCCATATAGGGGCCCGGGACCGTGTTCCTTTCTTTTCAGATGCTGCACAGAACAATTCACACCTGCAGAGACCCAAGTCAAAGATGAGGACTCAATTGTAATGACGTTTAAGCAGACGCTTAAGGCTCAATGATGGGATATTCGGAAACTCCGAGCCCGTGTGAATGAGCTAATGATGGAAGGTCAAGGCCCGGCACCCTTGAACCATCCAGTGGCCTCAGTTGACCCATTTCCTTCTCTCCGGTGGACAGCCTCCGGAGAAATAGAAGGAAAATCCGTAGATATTTGTCTGCATACTCTACAAATTACTTGGCATAATGCCAATTGGCCCCGAGTATTAGTCATAGCCCCTTTAGGCAGCGATGCAAGAGGGAGACCCACAGTATCTGCAGTGATAAGGAGCCGCCAGAGGAATTTTATTATAGATACTGGGGCAGCAATTAGTATTATCCATGTTAAGGATCCTAGATCCTCAAAGCACTTGCAACTTTTGCAAGTAATCAGGTTGTTACCACACTTCCCAATCTGTACCCACTGAAGTACAGATAGGTCACCTAAGAAAGGTTCATACCTTTGTATTGATAAAATTAGCAAAGCCAAGGAAATGCCTATTGAAACGGATTTCCTATACAAACAGGGATGCGTTCTTGATTTGGGTGACCAATTGTTGTGTGTTACAGTAGAACAGGAAAAGGATGACTCAACAGTAATCATGCCTAAGTGTGGCATGGTATCTCCAGTGGAGGACTCTGAACCTGAGGGGTATGATTTAAACAAAATAGTGGCTAATCATCCAGACCAACCTGAGTTACAGGCATTCCTTCACAAGCATGTAGATGCCTTTGCTAATGTATGGCAGTCACTACTGTTGTAAAAGGAGGAGATATATCAGCCCAAAAACAATATCCTTACCCAGAACAAGCAAACTCATACATAGAAAAGACTATCAAGTCTTTATTGACATAGGGAGTGCTGCGTAAATGTACTTCCACTGCCAATTCTCCTATTTGGCCTGTAAAGAAACCAAATGGTTCTTGGCATTTCACAATAAATTATAGACGCCTGAATCAGGTCACACCCACTTGTGCCCCTACAGTGGCCAGAATGCCAAATCTAATCAAGTCCTTTGATCCAAAGGCTGTGTGGTTTACTGTCCTTGACATCAGTAATCAGCTTTTGGACACTATCATTGGCACGCATTTCACGGTACCATTTTGCATTTAGTTTCCAGGGAGTCTTGTAAAACTTTAACAAAAACCAGAGAGAGAATACTTGGAAAGTTAAAAACCAAGTAATGTTATTTATGTTGTTGTTGTATAAATCACCAGAACATGGGCTTTGTAACTGATGAATTGGACCCTTCCAAATCATCGATAAACTCAGTTTAATAGTGTATAAGATTAAAATAACTGGAGACAGAATCTCTACAGCCAGACTGAGCAACAGGCAGACAGCAATGGTGGCGATTTCAAATCCTCCCTTAGAAATAGGGTGACAAGATGTCCCGATTTTATAGGGACAGTCCTGATTTTTGGGTCTTTTTCTTATATAGGCTCCTATTACCCCCCCAATCCCGATTTTTCACATTTGCTGTCTGGTCGCCCTACTTAGAAAACATTGCCTCTGTCTGTTTCCAATGCCTCCCACAAAGCTGATAACATAAGTTTAACATCATAGGCAGGAAAAGCTGGTTAGTTTCCTTTGGGGTAGTCCTCATGACATTTCAAGAATGCAAATACCCCTATCCTTCATGCTGGTTGAGCCCTGCTCCCTGGCCCAAAAACCCTACCTACCCTACTCTTCTGGATCATTGTTGGCATTCTGCTTTCTGTTAAGAGGATGGAGCTTTTAGAAATAAGATCCCCTAATCCCAGGTTGTCACCTAGTGGTAACCCTACCTTAGCTTTGAATTAATGAACACACAGCAGTTAAGTTTCTGCAGACAGGAAACCATGCGCAGGATCAGAATAATTCAGGTCACTTAGAGGTTTGAAATTAGATAGGCAGCTCTTGCAGAAGCAGGGGGTGGGAAGGTGAGCCAGCCAGATCAGCAGTATTTGTTTAATTTGTTCTAATTGTAGTTGGCCTACAACAACTGGACCGAATACATTCTATACCCTGGAGGGGACCATAGCTTGGGGGGACTCTCCCATGTGTTAACACCACACAGTGGCATGCTTGTTTGTTTATTTATTGTTAGTAGTGCCCTAGCAACTATCACTGCAGTGATGTTGTTCACAGCAGAACTATTGGGCTACAGAAGGGGGAACTGGGATCCTCATTTTTAATGGGACTGAGGTGCATCTTCTGAAGCTGGATAGAAGTGAGCGTTGGCCCACAGAGGGGAGCCAGTCTCTGTGATGCTATTCTCCCTCTCTTTGCCTCTAAACACTTATACTATGCTCATCCGTGCAGTGGCATCTGAACTACCCACAGACAGAGTATGTACATATATATATATCTGGCTTCTTTCTTCAGTGACTTCTATCAATGACTTTGCCTCTAAGCAATTCTTCTCTCAGACTGGTGCCCACAGACACTGCCGGACCCCAGGGAGGCGGCTGTAAGGTTACAGTCACTGATATTCCCCTCTCAGAAAGTGAGCATGCCAGCTATCACCAGCAGTTCCTCTGTACCGTGCCTAGCTCTAGCTATGGCATCTATTCAGAACTGTTAACTATAGGCCCAGGAAACTATTTGTTTTCCCCCTTTGCAATTTGTATACATAGAGGATTCATTCTGGTTTCAGCCACATGTGCCCCATGCATTGCATGGGGCGGTGGGATAGCTCAGTGGTTTGGCATTGACCTGCTAAACCCGGGGTTGTGAGTTCAATCCTTGAGGGGGGCCATTTTGGGAACTGGGGTGAAAAAACAAACAAACAACTGTCTGGGGATTTGTCCTGCTTTGAGCAATGGGTTGGACTAGATGATCACCTGAGGTCCCTTCCAACCCTGATATTCTATGACTGCATCTGATCGGTATACAAAGGATGGAGAAGGAAAATGGGGCAGATTTTGAAAGGTATGCAGATAGCCACATAATGGGATATTCAAAGCTCCTAGGTACCTAATTCACATCCCAATCAATGGGAGTTAGGCCCTGACATTAGGGTTACCATACATCTGGTTTTTCCCGGACATGCCCGGCTTTTTGGTCCTCAAATCCCCGTCCGGGGGGAATTTCCAAAAAGCTGAACATGTCCAGGAAAATACTCCCAGCTTTGCCGGCATCCCTGCCCCAGTCCCAGGCTTACCTTAGAGCGGGCTCCAGCAGGCTGTGAGCTGCAGGCGGATTCCCCCCAGCGGCAGCGGCCGCTGCTGCTCCGAGACGCCTCAGCTCTGTGCAGCTGGAGAGCCGAGCTGCCCGAGCGCTACCAGCTTCACGGTTTGCCGGGCAGCCTCCAGACCCTACGCCCCCAGCCAGGCACTTCCCCAGCGCAGCAGCAGCTGGAGCCCAGGAGGGGAAGCGCCCAGCTGGGGGCGCAGGGTCTGGAGGTCTGGGGGCTGCCCGGCAAACCGTGAAGCCAGTAGCGCTCGGGCAGCTCGGCTCTTCAGCTGCACAGAGCTGAGGTGTCTGGGAGCACCATCGTGGAGTTTCTCATTTATTTTTTCTCTGTGACTTTTCCAGCTCATGTTTGCTCAGCTTATAAGTCAAAATTCATTTTTCTCCTAGCTCCACAGATCCAACCTAGGCTGTGAAAATTTGTTCAATCTGCCTCATACGGTAGAACATGTAATAAAGACTCTGCAGGTGGAGTTTAGGTGAAAAGACTGTTGATGATCTGAACTAGGGTCTCCACAGGTTAAAAGCCAGTTCACTGTATCACTGAGTTCCCCTTTATTTATTGCTGTTGTCTCATTTCTTTAAACCAAAATCTCCTGGAGAGTTCTTGGGAATTGTTCTTTTAAAAACACATTTATGGCGAATGGTAAGTGGATGTGCATTTATCCTGCAGTGCAAACGCATGCTTCTGTAGTATCTTCGGTTCCTCTTGATATCTAATCCGCTTCTTTGGCAAAGTAAATAATAAGAGACACTCTTACAGATCAGATTAAGCTTCCAGTCCCTTTTTAAAAGGATGGGAGATCAATACCATTACCAAAGCCATTAAACAGTCCTTAGCATTTCAGCTGTGCTCTGTGTACAGTAAGAGAGCCGAGAGGTACTTCTACTATTATACAGACCTACACCTTCACTGTACGGGCGTGCTATATGCTGCCTCCACCCGTCCCCCTCTGATGTGACTGACTGTGCCCAGTATCAGAGAAACAGGGTTGGTGATGAACTAAGGAGCCTTTCACCCTTTGGTCTCTGGTTCAGGTCACTAGTATTGTCCATTTTTAGGCTGAAACCTGTGAATATGGCACCAGGATGGCCTGAGAGAGCTCCAGGTTCAAGACAATGCTTTTGCCTTATTCAGAGTTAATTTTTTATCCCAGATCACACTAAATCAGGAAGAGAAGGAACTTGAACCTGGGTTTCCCACATCACAGGGCAGTGTTCTGTCTAAGCACCAGACTATGGAGTGTCTCTAACTTGCTCCTGTGTCTCCATGAAATGTTTCCCTTTCAATGAAACAGCATATGTCAACAAAATCACCAGCTGTAGATACAGCATTAGGACAGTCCCTGCCTCAAAGAGCTTACCATGTAAGTAACATCACACCACAGTCAGCATTAATTAGTTCCTCTCTTGGCAGGCTCAACAGAGAGGTTAAGGACTAAACAGACCATGGAGTTTGAAATCCTCTGTCATCCTGAGAGATGGCCCCTCTAGGTCAGGACTGAGTCATACCAGCGGAACTGAGAAGGGGAAGTGGATGTTGCTGCTGCCCAAGCTGTACTTCTTCGGTGCATAAATAGAGGACTCCAGATTTTATGGGTTTCAATCAGCTATCATTCAGAAGTACTAAATTCACTGCATGCTGAAGCAGTAGGGTATAGCAGTTTTTGGATGACTATAACCTGCCATGTGTGTTGTAAGACCTGAGGCAGAGGGCAAATTATTACAATGTGCAGTCATCGTCTATAAGTTCATAGTGGCTTAAGATGATCTAACTGCTGCCATGGAAGGGAGGAAGGTGTGGTCTCTTGTTAGACCAAGCTACTAGAAGCCAGGATCTGGGGTTCTGTTCCCAGACACTGACACACCTATGTGGCCAGTGTGAGCAGCGTGTCCTGACCGCTCCTGAAAACTGAGCACCGGGGCAGATCCTCCACTGGTGTAAACTGAGCAGCTTCATTAAAGTCATGGGAGTCTACACTAGTGGAGTGCCCGACTCTAGAATTGGTGCAGCTGTTTCGTGTGGCTGGGAGAGAGGAGGGGAATGCGGGGTGCTCAGGGGAGGGGGCGGAGTTGGGGTGGGGAAGGGGTGGAGTTGGGGCAGGGCCAGGGCCCCGTGGAGTGTCCTCTTTTTTCAATCTTCAAATATGGTAACCCTAACTGACATGCTTTTGAAAATCCCAGTAGGCACCAAATGTTAGGTGCTTAAATATCCTTAAAAATCTCACTCAATGGACCTAATTGAACCATATTGGGCTGCAACTTTGCTACCCCCATCAAGGGCTGCAGAGAAGTCAGCAGGTGGCGGGAGAAATTGCGCCACGCAAAAGAACTGTTCTTCCAGGCTCAGTTGCGTGACTGTTTCCTTTATTTGGACACTCGTCATCTGAGAACCCTCCCCGCTCTGTCAGAGCTCTGGAGAGGGAATTTTGCAGAAGAATCTGCAGAACTGCACCATAACCAAAGACACTCACTTGTCCATTTGTTAATAAGTTAATTTTCCTTTAAATTTCCATCAATAGTTTTGTTGGGTTCTCCCCCCCCGCCCCAGTTTCAATTAATTGTTCTTGGTTGCAACCCCTTCTCCCTGTGGAAGCAGAGAAAGAACTGACAGGAAGGGGATTGCAATGCATGACAGTTTGTTAGCAAGAGTCAGGCTAACTGTAACCCTAATAACGCGAGATTTGTAGAAGCGAGAATTGTGTGAAGCGAGTGGGAAAGAACTGTGTGAGAAGTTGTTGCGAACTTGTGTAGATAATATGGAATGTAGACTAAGAGTCTACATAAGTGAGAAAAACAAGATATCAGAATGACCTATGTATAAACAAAATGCAGCTGTTGCTTTTCATTGTCTGTAACAAAAGGTATAAATGCTTGCTGTAATTGTTTACCTGTTGATAGACCTGCCTAGGAGGGGGAGACCCTGTGTCCTAGTGCACTCTCTCCCTCTATGCAATTGATAGAGAGAGAATAAAGTATCTGACTTTGCTGTACCCAACTAAAAGAGTGAGAACTATGTTATTCTCCGACATCCCCCTCATAGCACTCTAAACAATTCCCCTTTCTCCTTATTGCCTACACCTTTCATATACCCACACATAGTTATAACATGCCCCTTTGGTAGCTCTTTGGCTGAGCAATCCATATTTTATCTTGTTTCTGTTTGATAAGCATTGATTTTTTTTTTTTGCTACAGAGCAGCAGTAAAACAAAGCAGGGGCATAGTTCAGAGGCCCCTTGGAGGAACAGATAAGTAGCTAATAAACTGTTGTCTTTACATTACAGGGAAACTTTCATCTCCAGGCCTATTTTGCAAACATTAATTCTCATGAGATGTGCTTTATAACACTCGTAAACTAAAGCTGAGACTTATCCAAGAGACCCATCAATTGCACAAAGAGTAAAAGAACACAGGAGTCCTGGTGCACAGTTCCATGCTCTACCCACTAGATCCTATTGTTCTGTGCACCAAAGCATAACCAATTTGTCAGATTTAGTACCGAAGGATGCACGAGGCCAGCAGCCAGGCTAAAGAACAGACATCGTACCACTGTGCTTCCTCCCTCCCTGGGATTTCATAATTTGGAGGTGTCTACACATGGGAGGAAAAATTCTTTCCTGACCCCTGCAGTGACCCAGTGTAGGGCTGGAAAGACCTTTGGCTGCCAGTAATGGGCAAGCATCTTAAGCGAACATAGGGCATTATACTAGAGCTTACAGTAGAAGAAGGTATTGTTGCTGGTGGCAGATCCATTGTCATCTCTACTGCAGTTTGCAGGTGACCTTTCCTGGTCCCACAAAGGGTAAAACTCATGACTTTATGTGGAACAACAGCTCCCATTCATGGGAAATTAGCCTCCTTTATCACATGGCTTGCTCCAGACCATGACGTGACTTGCTTTGACGGCTGCACTCCTGCAGATGGTACACTCCCAGACAGATGGTGGTGGTTTCCCTTCTTGTCTACACAAGTTAGCCTCTCAGGCACTTTCCTCTGCCCTTTTAGGGATCAGCTGTGGAAGGAGGGGGATGTGTGTATGTGAAGGCACCCATCTGCCATCACTGGCCTGCCCCACTTGGTGCTTATGGAGATGGAGCCTTAGAGAGGAAAGGTCTATGAGCCCCCCTTCTCCCTCTCTGGGTCTTCTGGCACCCATAGCAATGGATGGCACAGAATCTCAGACCAACAAGCTATTTGTTGGGTAATTAGCTTTGAAACAACAGGCTCATGGTCAGACACCGTGGACTCTGCACAGGTGAATTCCCTGTTGGAATTTGTTAGCTAACAACCAGTTTAATTCAGTCTCAAGCGGGGAAGGAGTGGAACCTTTTTGACATACCCTGGTCTCTTTCACTTAGTGCAGGGGGTGCTGTAACTTTCCCCTACTGAAGGTAACACTGCCAACCCATAGGAAATCCTGTGATCTGCACCTAATCTATTGTTCCAGTGCTTAGAACCTTAGGTCATTGTCTCCTGTTGGAAAGCAAATAGACTTGTTTGATTTTACACTGTCTTCAATTAAAGGGACCCTGTTTTATTCACAGTGCCATTGGTTGTCTATATAAAAGAACAACCGTACTAGCTCATTCATGGAAAAATAAAATAATCCAGATCCTATAAATGGGATTTATTACCTAGGATAGTGGTGTTACTAAAAAGATATTTGACTTAAGAACAGTCTCATCCATTTCTCCTACCCAGTCTCCTGTCCATTACTCCCCATGTCTATTTAACTACTCTGTCCTCTCCTCATCTTTGCAGACAATCACCAAAACTCCCCCCCCAAACCCTTAACCCAATTGTGGAGTTCCAACGGAAATTTGCTAAGTTTCTGAGTTGTAGCCAATTCTTTTAGTTTATTGTTCATTTATTGTGTGATGTTATAATTAACTAACATGTTATGTTATATATAATCATTGTATGCTAAATAGAGTTAAGTTGTAGGATTATAGAAGTATAAAACTGATCAGTAGTTAGAAGGATAATCATGTATTAGGTATCTAAGTGAAAGTGAGTAGGGTTGACACGCAAGGCCTGTAGGCTGAGGCCTGCAAGATTTTAGCTTAGCTATTTTAGGCCTTAGAGCTAAGAAATGCTGACATAAGTAAGTGACCAAAGAATAACCCAATGCCCTAAGATTACATGAAAAGATGATGTACCAATGTGTGATATTGCGAAAAATTAACAGAGTAAGATACCCTGTAATCACATTTTTCTAACACATGCCCATGCAGGGTGTACATTGTGCATAAATGTTAATGAGGTATAGTCAGAATTACATTATAAAAGGGGATGCCCAGAGCAGGAAATCTGAGCTCCCTATGGGAGACTCCAGCAAGAACCATCCCTCTACTGATGATCAATCCATCAGAGACCCATCAGACCCTAACACTGTTGTTAAGGATGTGAGTATAACTATATTTGCAACTTGTGCATAGGTTTGTATAGACTTTCGATATGCTTGGTGTGGGGAAAAAGAACTAGGTGGTCTTCTTTATGACAGCCAAAGTAACACCGAAGGCCCAAATTCAGGCCCTCTGACAGAAGCTGACTATACAGACGGCCTTTTCATAGAACAGTACAGGCCAGAACCTGAACAAAACTAAGATGTACAATTCCCTGCCAAATACAGTCATGGGCTATGACCAGAAGAGGGAGGGGAAGGAAGCAATGCGAAAGGCCTTAGCAACATGATAACCGCTTGTTGATGAAAAACATGATAACTGCTTGTTGATGAAAAACATGATAACCGCTTGTTGAAGAAACATAATAACAGCTTATATGAAGAAATTCCTTCTAGTAAAGGCCAACTTCTCCTATAGTTCCAGCTATCTGCCAACCAGCCAATCATATATCATCTTTGGGCCTCCTGTAATAAACCCCTATGCCCTTAACCGTAAAACCCCGCAAAAAACAATATGTACCTTGACAAGAACAACACTCTAACTGGTGCCAAGTACCACCCATTTCAGAAAACCACCAAGAAAACCCCCCACCCAATAGGCACCCAATTCTCGTAAATAATGAGGAAGCTACTGGGAAAGAAGGACAGACCCCTACTCTTATTTTCGCATAAATGAAGTATTCTTTGTACTATGCTTGCGGTTTGACGGAATAAAGGCAGCCTGCGTGCTGTGCTAGGTGTGGTAGTTTTCGGATTGCTACCCCAACGCGTTGGTATGTATTGCAATAAACTGGCCTCAGGCTTGAGTCTGTGAACTAAAATCAATGCGTGGGTGTCTTTTTCCACGACATTGGGTAATCATAACTTTAATTTCAGGGGCCCTTCCGTAACTCAATAAAACTTGTAAAACAGATACCTTGTACTTGTGAATATATGTGTGGTCACTACCCTTGCTCTTTATGTGTTCTTACAGACTCTAAATCTAAAGCAAGCAGCAGAGGTGACTTTTTCACTCTGTTAAGCTTGAAACTATAGTGACCAGAGCTGACCCCACAGTGGTGCAATACCATATTACAAAATTCACTTTAAATAAAATAAAAGGCTACAGTCATGTGGAGAAAATACCAAGTGAAGCAATCCAGTGCCAGTAAACTACTTCCCTTTGTGAGTAAGCACAGCCTAGAACGTAAAGCAAGTCACTGCTTGGTGATTTCAATTTCAGTGGCAGAAGTTCGCTGGTGGGAACGTATTGTACAGTCTGGTGCCATCACACGTCTCCTTTCCTCACAGTTAAGACCGTTGGGAACTATCTCCACATACAGGACAAGTGAGGCGTGAGAGTCCAGGTACGTCAGTTTTTTAAAACATGCTGACAGAAATCTCTTTTTCATTCCCATTTTCAATATCTGTGTTTTCAGTCCTGGGACTCTCATCCACCTCTGCCAATGCATCTCAGTCCTGATTCCTTCCCACACTCCACCCTGCTATTCCAGTCCTGGGCCCCCTACATACAGCCCTATCAATGCATCTCAATCCCGACCTGCAGCCCCTTGCTATTCCAGCTCTGGGCCCTGCTCCTGTATCAGTGTGCCTTGGTCCCGATCTGCAGCACCACCTGCTTATTCCAACCTATTCCAGTCCCGGGCTTCTCCTGAGCAGGCACTGCCAGACATGCCACATTTTGCAGGAAATAGTTAATTTGCAGGAGGTGGACAAAAAAGAAAATCAACTATGGACTCCGACGAGACCACGATATACATTGCTTGTATAGCTAGTCCAGCCTGAACCCAAATTTCCATAGGAAATCATGTGTCACGTATCGCTCTTCAAACAGCAGTGTTAACAACTCTCATTATATTTGGTGGGTTTTCTTTAAGGCTGCAGTTAAGCAACTACCTGAAAAGGGTTTCCAAAGAGGATGGAGCTCGGCTGTTCTCAGTGGTACCACATGACAGAACAAGGAGCTATGGTCTCAAGTTGCAGTGGGGGAGGTTTAGGTTGGCTATTAGGAAACAGTATTTCACTCTGAGGGTGGTGAAGCACTGGAATGGGTTACCTAGGGAGGTGGTGGAATCTCCTTCCTTAGAGGTTTTTAAGGCCCGGCTTGACAAAGCCTTGGCTGGGATGATTTAGTTGGGGTTGGTCCTGCTTTGAGTAGGGGTTGGACTAGATGACCTCCTGAGGTCTCTTCCAACCCTAATCTTTTATGATTCTATGATTTCAGAAGCTCTTACTATGGAATGTAAGTAATAACAATGATAATAATAATAGATCACATTTATATTGAGCCTGTCAGACAAAGATTACAAACCACTATGTAGACATTAAATAACCTTCAGAACACTCCTGTGAGCGAGGTAATGTATTGATTATATTATCTATTTAGAATGTAAACTCCTTGGGCAGGGACTGTTTCTTACTATATGTATGTACAATGCCTAGCACAATGGAGTCTTGATCACAGCTGATGCCTTTAGGTCCTGCCATAATACAGACAATAACTAATAGTAGCCTCCTTTGTAAAGTGCTTTGCAATCTACAGATCATAAGAGATGAGCAGGATTATTATGTTAACTTCATGTATTCCAATCATTTACCTTCAACACATTGTTAACCCATCAGCTTCCTCCTTCTGTCCCATCTTTAACCAGATTTGGCTACAAGTGGCTGGAAATGTTTGCTAGAGTGGCCAAGCAGCTCACAAAAGAGCTGGACTCTGACGGGAGGCTCATTCCTATATCCAGCTTGGCTAGTGCCGATAGTTACAGACCCTTCGCTTTGGTCATGAAGGAACAGTCCAGGCTGCCTTGGCAACCCAGAAAATATCTCGCCACCTCCTACAAACTTACAGACGTATTCAAAGAAGGAACAACTATGGATGCAGGTATGACTTGAATTCAGACGTAAAGGGCTGCCAAGTGATCACCAGTTATTTTGGGAAAGGGTCAACTAATCAGGGCTGCCCAGAGGATTCAGGGGGCCTGGGGCAAAGCAATTTCAGGGGCCCTTCCATAAAAAAAAGTTGCAATACTATATTCGCGTGGGGGCCACTGTGGGGCCCCGGGCAAATTGCCCCACTTGCTCCCCCCCCCGGCGGCCCTGCGACTAATAACTGTGCCCCTCTATAGCATCTTCCATTCAAGGATCCCAAGTGCTTTACAAACAGTAGTTCATTAAGCCCTCGCAACCCTCCTGGGAGGTACACTAGGTAAGTATTTTTTATATTGTTTCCTCTGATGGGTAAACTAAGCCACAAGGAAACAAGCACAAGATCACACGGTGGGTTAATCTCAGAGCCTGGATTAGAACTCAGGAGATCCAAGCTCTTCAGTCTTATGTTCTGACTGACCACTAGACCTCACAGGTCACTCACAAATCCCTGCCTGGATTTTGGTGTACACTGGGTCGACTCCAACTTCCCTGGGAGAGACTAGTTTCCAGCCATCTAAGAAAGCAGTGGTTTTGTTGGGTATATTGAGGGTTCGTGGAAAGCCACCGGTGAGAGCATGAGGTAAAGCTTAAAGAAACAAGTACAAATAAGAGTTTCTGCAATAAACGAAACCTGATTAAGTTTGTTTCCCAAGAGGTGCAATATGATGATGTGTTACAATACTCCGAGACCACAGACTGGAAAGTAGGAGGAGAGGTCAGCTTTCCCTTTCAGATCACTGAGGTGGACGTTGGTGGCTCAGGGAAGAGTTCATTCTCTGTGTCTCAGATATCCGTGAGAAAAGCCTATGTGGTTGAAAAAGGGCAGTGGTGAGTATGGATTTTTATTTTACCTCTTCTGGGAGTGACTTGCCTTTGCATTCCTTGAGATCTACTTCCCACAGCCAGGCACTTTTGCAATAATGGACTTGCAAACTGAGTAATTGTGAGCTCAACGGTTAAAAGTGAGTGAAAGTTTATAAAATGTCACAATGACCTGTTGCAACAAATGTTGATGGGAAAGATACAAAAGGGAGACAGACAGACTGAATTATTACAAACAAAATGGCCTACTAATATAATTCAAGGAGTATGCAAATATTAAACCTGATAAACAAGGGAAGTGTGAGACCAGAAATCAATAAACCAAAATGGGTGTGTAAAAAATTAGGCCTAATTATGAATGAAATAATGAGGGTGCGGGGCTATTCCACCCACCACTCCCATTTTGGGGTCCTTAAAAGACTTTGGGGGAAAATCTAAAGATGTTTCACAACTGCTGTCTGGGAGACGGGTGTACAGAAGAAGTGAGCTTTACCATCATGGTTGTCACCTCCACCATCTCCTGGGAACCCAGGATCCACTGTGACATCTTTGGGACTTTATTGTCCTAATCTCAAGAGATGTCCCAACCAGACTGGGCCAGAGAGAGGGACCCAGATGATAAATCCCAATGCCACCTGGGATGTGAGACTTGGTTATCCTCCCTCCCCGGACCCTGGTGTTCTTTTCTTTCCCCATCTTATTTCTTTTCTTCTCTCTCTCTCTCTCTCTCTCTCTCTCTCCTTTTTCCTTCTGTCTATTAAGAGCCTGGCTTAGCCAGCCTAGACTGCATATTCTGCAACGCTGCTGTAAACCTGCGATCAAAGAGGTAGTTAAAAGCAATGCCCCAAACAGGCCGAGGTTGGTATACGTTTGCCAGGTCTCGGAGTGGCTAATAAAATCATGTTCCACACCTGTGTTTCTTCAGCAGGAAGAGTGCAAATAAAAGTCAACACCAGAGGCAGAAGTGGCATTTTCTATCTTTGCCGTTGTTTTCTCTCCCGTCTTGTGAGTGTTTTGTCTTTCTTTTAGGAAGCATGACCGGACTTTGACAACAGCACCAACAACAACACCAGCCCATTTAAACTCTTCTTCTCTTTTCCACCCAAACAAGACCATTATTAGGCTATTGAATACCATCTAAAAGACTGAAAGTAGGAGGGATTTCCTTCTAAAAATTCTCTCCAGACAAAGGGAAAGGGAATAAGGGAAACTATTGAAATGAAAGCCTTCCTTAATACTTTAAATTTCAAATGCTTTACCTATTTTTCCTTTTTTCTGTGTCTTTAATAAAAGTTTCTAAAACGTTAATATTGCTTTTGCCATGGTAATAAGCATGCGGAAGTTTCTATATTACCAAACCCCAAACCTGGTTTAAAACTGTTTAATGTTGGACAGTGACTAGGTCATGTTAACACCTTAAACCTTCTGGGCCCATATATCCCAACATGAATACAACAGTGCACAGCATTTAATCCCATTCCTAGCCCCTGGATACCCTGCATCACAGAAACCATCCTGCTAGCTGAGGAAGGTAAACCTCTGGCTGGAGCTCAGCAACCCTCTGGCAGGTGAAACAAATTCCTCGCTGGCCAGAGTGTTCTCTGTGGAGTGACTTATGACATTTCCTCTCCAACAAGGACTGAGGACAGCACTCCCAGTCCCTGTGGCCCTGGGAATCCTGCAGGGCTGTGCAGGTAGGAAGGAAGGCCTTGTGGTTAAACTGTGCACTAGAACTGCAGAGGCCTGGGCTCAATTTACTACTTTACCAAAGGCATCCTATGTGACCTTGGTCAACTCATTTAGCCTCCCTGTGCTTCAGTTCCCCATCTGTAAAATGGGGATAATAGCACTTCCCTGCCTCACAGGGATTTCATCAGGGTAAATACATTCATTATTGTTCGTCAACATAGTGTCTGAGTGCCTAGGCCCATGTATGTTTCTAAAATAGAGCATTAAGGTGTAAAGATTTCCTCCTGCTACACTAGGAACAACTCATAAATGTTTTTTTCCTAACCAGATGCAGTTAGTATTTGGCAGATGCCCTGAAGCACAAGGGCTGAGACCCTTTGTAGTAAGAGCAGATGATGTTCTCATTGTTACCCTGTGTCCTCTGCAGGAAAATTGACACGTCGCACAAGTTCATAGAAGAATTTTCAGGCTCCCGTAGGATGAAGCTGTATGTCGTGACTGAGGCTTTTGAGATAAAGGAACCATTGCTCATTGAGAAGATGAGCCAGGGAGGAGGCAAAGTCATGATCACAGCAGGGGAAATAGGTAGAATACAGGTTTGTGCATTTGTACTGTGTCATTTCAGTCGGATCTCCGACTCAGCTGTGGTTGGAGCCATTGTATTAACATCTGTGTTCCTACCCGCTTGCAAAGAGCATGATACTGGGATCACCTAGGAAGGCACCTGGAGCACTGAATTAGTGAAATATACAAATGAAATCAACAGTAAAAATAAATGTATCTTCCTTCTAATTCTATGTGCCCGCCAGAGGTGTTCATTTCCAGGAACAGCCTCTTCCGTTAGTCACTCACTAGCAGCGTGGAGGAAGTGGCGGCTGGTGTCATCCGCACCCCACACACTGAAGCACATATTGCACAGAAGTGACACAACCGTAGAAAAAGTTCATGAGCGGGTGTCAGTACAACATTGGCACTCACTGCCATTGGTGGCAGTGTTCTGTATGGCCATCATGCATGAGATTCTGGTTTAATTTCCCATCGTGGTATCTTGCTGCCCAGTCTGGGACTGCTGCCTGGCACCTCATGTCTCCTCTGGCCAATTAAAGGTCTCTGACGGTCACAGAACCAGGGCTGTGGAGTAGATATGAATGCAGCAACAGCCACACCAGGCCTCATGGAGTGGGAAAAGACATGATTGTGGGGGAAAGGAAGGCAGGCTTCTCACTCCAGTTCTCAATGGACAGGTATTGTGAAAACCAACAACACGATTGGTTCTAACTGGCCCACTTACAGGCAGACTCCAAAGATAAGTCCATGGCTTGAATGAGAACTCCTCTCATTCCAAGGGACTGTCTCAATAGGTGAGGTTTGAGGCACACCAGCAGGGGGCAGTGTGGAAGCGCAGCCCGGGATGCTGCTGGTGCCCATCATGTCCAAGGCTCTTGAGCTATCCACTGGCCATACTTTCGCCAACACTTAAAGTCACACAAAGATTTCGAGGTGGGGTGGGAAGAGAAGAGACTAGGTTTACAGGGCATTTTGCTCTGCTGAAATCAGGCACGTAACAGGAGGCTATTTCCTGCAGCTTGTTCCTTCCTCCTGACAAACTTGCTCCAAAGCAACCTTGTCTAAAAGCCATAAATAAGCAAAAGCCTGTTTCGGATGAAGGAGCTGGAGAATTGCCCCCTTCCCCCCATAGACTCTGCCAAAAATCAGTACTTGTCAAGTACCCACTTGAGGATTTATTGACCTGCCTTAGGAATCTTACCGGAGTCCTGCGTCTGTGTTTGACTCCATAGGGGCAGGGCAAGAGCATTAAAAAGAAGATGATGCTGATTCCTCAGGGCACAGTGCTGGCATATGTCGTACAGCCCCTGAAAATCCAGAAGAAAATATTTGTCTGTAAGTGATCTAAGCTAAGCATTGAAACCATTAAGTCACATGTGGTGTGGGGTAATGGGTCCAACTTTAATGCAGTTATATTTATCTTGCTTTCTGCAGCCCAAACCACCGCGCATTTTCTCTTTCCTCACAACAATATTAGATGAAACATGGCAGTTGTATCTTGTGGCTAGAGTTGGGGGCTGAATGTCCCACCTGGACTAAAAGTATGATTCTCAGAAGCGCTGGAAAGGGATTGGTCTCTGTTTCCTGGCCCCGATTACATAACATGGGTCAGGGTTGCACAAGTCTATACCACTTTCATTTGGTAGGGGTCGAATGTCCTCTGACTTCAGATGCTACCATTACAAGGACTCCTGGCCTGTATGCCACTGAGTTACTGTGACCTTGGGCGAGTCACTTACCCTCTCTGTTCCTCAGTTTCCGGATCTGTTGACATGAGGATAATAAAATTTACAAGGATTCCACGTATGCTGAGGTCCTAATTAGTGAGTGATTGGAAAGCACTTTGAGATCCTAGCATGAGAAGGTCAAAATATCATTAATAATAACAACTTCTATTTTCTTCTCCAGATGCCAGTGCGCCTTCATTTGGTTTTGATGGTAAGCAATTTATTTTATTGTCCTACTCTAGCTACATGTAACTTCTAGCTTTCTTAGCTCTCTTTTTTCATATCATTTATATTCCCCTCCTCTCCTCAGCATCTCTCAACTAGTGGTTCTCTGCAGCGCATCTCAGGCATGTCTCATAATGGCTGAAGTCAAAATGAGTCAGCATGGGTATTTTGTTGAGCCAAAAATTAATTTACCAGCCATGAGACATTCCAGAAAATGTTTCTGGGACAGGAAGAAAGGGAAATTTGGAGTGGAGACCTAGAGGGATAATAGAAAGACACTCTCAAATCAATCACTGTGGTTGAAAGAATGACATCTGGACATGGGTTCTTAAGAGGGACTCTCATATGACAGTACCAATGGATGGAGGTAAATGATCAGTTAGTAGATTTACTATGAGTGAAGACCCCATAAAATACAGCTGTAGGATAAAGCTACCTGGAACATATCTGGACTGTCATTAGAGGGCGGGTCTAGCGGTTAGTGAAAAGGAAGGGGAGTCAAACTTCTGGGCTGTTCCTGGCTCTGCCATTGAGTTGGGTGGGTGGCCTTGAGCCACTTAACTTCTCTGGATTTTGGTAAACTCCGGCGTAAAATGGGTATAACCACAGTCCCCCATGACTATTGCTAGCTCCTAGGGGGTTGTGAAGCTCAGTTAATGGTTGCTTGTAAAGTTCTCTGACAGTCTTGAGAAAGGGCCACAGAGAAGGACATATTATTGTTAAGCTTCTGTTTCAATTTAATTGTAGTACAATGATAAAACTGGTGTTTTTCTCATTTCAGGCTTCAAGGATTTGTTAAAGCCTTCACTAACAGGCAAGCAGCATGCTGTTAATTCCTTTCTCCATATTTTGCTTCTGATTTTCTGATCTCAGAGGGCTTGAAAAGGGGCTCTGCAGAAGTCATAATACTTTTAATATATCTAGCACCGCACAAAGTGATTAACATAGACCAATTAGTCAACACAACACCGTTATGAGGAGGATATCAGCCTCCCCGTTTTACAGATGGAGGAACTGAAATGACTAGCCCAAGTTCCCCAAAATGAACCCATAACAGAGCTGGGAATGGAACCCAGGAGTCCTGTCTCCAAAGTCACAGGTGCTCAGCACTGCTCAGTATTTGGCTGTCTAGTATTAGCTCTGTTATTTTTATTTTACTGTTTTGATTTTAGTTCACATTTTTTTTCCAAATAGGTCAGCATCATTGCAATGAAAATATAATTGCTTGACTCCACTCTCTTGCTTTAGCACTAGACCACATTGATGTATGCATCACACCATTGCCAGACTTGGTAGAGTAGCTTATTGACACATTAGGTGAGTAGGTTGGCTGAGTGCTGATGCATGTTGCTTTTTACCCACCACCAGCATTTCAGGAAGCGAAGGACACCATCAAAGGAGAATGTGAGCCGCTGATGTCTCTGAGTCAGGATTTCAGGATCAAATTGCTGGGAACCTTTAAGAGCTTTCTGCAGGATGGTGATGTTATATCAGATGTTAAAACTGTGGTATGTGCTGTTTAAATTTCATTTGACAAGTTCACATTAAGCCAAGAAACACATTGATTGTGCATTTGTGAAATGAATGCATGCCAAGTGTCACTTAAATAGAGATTAGAGACACATTCGTCACTCCAACTGCTTGGCCACTACAGTACTCTGTAACCCACCACAGATATAACAGAGCTATGGGCTAGATCAGCGGTCCCCAACTTTTGAGGGTCACACCCCCCTCAACCCTGTCCATGCCCCCCGGAGCCTAGGCTGGGAGCAGGGCCATGGCTTGGGGGGGAACATGGACAGGGGTAAGGGGGCTGAGGCTGGGGCTACAATTGTGGTGTGTCTCGGGCCAGGAGCAGGACCAAGGCTGGGGGCGGGAGCAGACCCACAGCCAGGCTGTGGTGGGGACCAGCAGCTGAGCCACTCCCGGCCTTGCCCCCAGCCTCGGCCCCGGGCTAGGAACGGAGCTGCGGTCAGTGGCTGAGGCTGGGGGCTGGCGCAGGGCTGGGAGCAGAGCCACGCTGAGGCTGGGGATGGGAGCAGGGATGGGGTCGGGAGCTGGGGACACGTCTGGGGGCGGGACTGGAGCAGACCTGGGGGTGGGGAGGGGCTGGGTGGTGCTCCCTCCCCACCTCTGTGGAGGCTGGCCTGGGCCCCACTGCACCCTCCTGGACGATTCTCCATACCCCCGTAAGGGGGCGCTCCCCACACTTTGAGGACCTCTGGGCTAGATCATGGTGCGACATGGAAAATCCCACACAGAGGTTAGGAGGCTGGGAGGAAAATATCTAAGCTGATGGGTGTGTCTACACTACAGCTGCTGTAGTGTCATAGTACAGACATGTCCTATATTGATGAAAGGGGGTTTTCTGGTAATGTCGTTAGTTAATACACCTATCTGAGAGGTGGTGACTAGGTCAATGGAAAAATTCTTAGCTGCACCTACACTGGGGGTTAAGTCAATTTAACCACCGTGCTCAGGGAGCAAAATTTTTCACAGCCCTGAGCAACATAGCTAAGTTGATCTAATTTTGAAGTGTAGACCAGGCTGTTAGACAGTTGTGAGCTACCAAAAGGAAGGGTTTAAAATATAGATCCTGATTTGCATTTGCGCTAAGACTCCTTTTACACCATGTTGGCAGTGTAAATATGCCTTAAAGTTGATGTAAATGAAAGGAACGTAAAGGGGCCTTAATGTCAATGAGAATCCGGGTCAAAAATACTTTAACCATTGCACTGACTGTGGGACTGGATGGTTCAGGAAATTAGTAATGGGATTTAGAGTCACAGTTTTGCATCCTGCCTGATGGCTAACAGCTGAGAGTTGTTCCCATTTGTCTAGTGGTCCCAGTACACTGCTAAGGGGACAGGTATCTATGTCATACATGTTTGCACACACGTGCGCACACACACACAAAATGCCAATCTTCTAGGGGAAGGAACTAAACTTTGACTGACAGCTGTCCCTTCCCCCCCCCTTCTTTTATTCATTTTACCACCAGCTGGAGCTTTTCTTGGCGGGGGGTCAACCTAAGCACTCAATGCTGGACTTGTTGGATGAAATTCTCCGGCCTCAGGTGGAAAATTTGCTTCATGATTTAGGAGTTTTCTGTGAGGATCAGAGAAAAGAAGCCCCTTCATTATTGCAACCGGTACACTTCCTGTGTTCTTCTTTAGAAGGTACGGAGATGTCAATCAATGCAGAGACAGTTCCAAAGTTGCTTGAAAAACTTATGGCTTGGGGAAAGCATGAAGAATTAGGTTTTCCACATAGAGTTCTGTAGTTTTATGTGTTGGATCTAAATAAGCATATACCCATCTGCTCATCTGAGCTTCCTGGGTTGATTTTTTTCAGTGGGATGTAGAATTTCTATTGGTCTTGTGTTTTCTCAAAATCAGGACTATCTTGTATTGAGAACTTGAGAAAACCCAACCTGAGATGTCTCTTCTACTGATTCTTTCAGCAACTGATATTGCTGTTCAGCCAGCACTGTCTATATTCAAGTAGTACACAAATCTGGCTGAGTTTCTGGGATATGCACAGAAGCACACGCAAGATATTCCAATCCATCTTGCAAGAAGTCCAGCCTATATGCTATCATGGAATCTCACTAGAAGTATCAAGTTCTATAGTGAGCAGTGTTCACCTTATCCCAGGAAACTAGGCTTTCACAGGCTGGAAGCAGCTGACTTTGCACTACTGTTACATCATGTCAGGAAAGTACAAACCCAGCATAATGAGGGAGTGGAAGGGTCAGCAGGATATTGAACATCAGAGCAAAATTGTAGAATCAGAGAAATGTTGGGCAGAAAAGGACCTCAAAGGGTAATCTAGCCCACCTCATTGCGCTGAGGCAGGATTAAGTATACCTAGACTATGCATGACAGATGTTCATCTAACCAGTTCTTAAAAACCTCCAGTGACAGGGATTCCACAACCTCCCTGGGTAACCTCTTCCAGTGCTTAACTTAAAATGCCAGGCCCTATTTGATGTTTTCTGCTTCATACCCCTGGAGTTATTACCCCTGCCGATGGCTAGTGGCCTATGTAAAATGTGTTTGGTGGGTCTCAGTCCAGTTCCTAGTGGACAGGAATACACATCACTAACACCACCATTTAATTATAACCAGACCTGAATGGACATTGGAGATTGAATTCCTCTCTCGTATCAAGTAGTGGTCCCTTCAGATCAGGGCTCATAGAATCATAGAATATCAGCGTTGGAAGGGACCTCAGGAGGTCATCTAGTCCAACCCCCTGCTCAAAGCAGGACCAATCCCCAACTAAATCATCCCAGCCAGGGCTTTGTCAAGCCTGACCTTAAAAACCTCTAAGGAAGGAGATTCCACCACCTCCCTAGGTAACCCATTCCAGTGCTTCACCACCCGCCTAGTGAAAAACTTTTTCCTAATATCCAACCTAACACTCCCCCACTGCAACTTGAGACTCTTTGTTCTGTCATCTGCCACCACTGAGAACAGTCTAGATCCATCCTCTTTGGAACCCCCTTTCAGGTAGGTGGAAGCAGCTATCAAATCCCCCCTCATTCTTCTCTTCTGCAGACTAAATAATCCCAGTTCCCCCAGGCTCTCCTCGTAAATCATGTGCTCCAGCCCCCTAATAATTTTTGTTGTCCTCCGCTGGACTCTTTCCAATTTTTCCATATCCTTCTTGTAGTGTGTAGGGCTGAGGCGCATCAGTAGGGACTGGGGAGATGTGCACAGAAGCTTGCACATTGCTGCCATTTGCACTCTACCTGTTCGAGAAACAAAGGGCGTTCTGAAGACCTGCTCTCTAGGCCACATGCTGAGGACGCTGGTTCCTCCAGGGCTCCCGAGCCCACCTAGGGGAAAGTCCCCGGACTCCAGGCAGAGAGTGCCGCTCGCTCCGCAGCGTGCAGTGACCCGCCTCGCCGGCTCATGTTCTCCCTGCCGAGAAGCCCCCCGGGCTGAGCGGGTGGGCGCGGGATGGGCTGCCTGTCACTCCCACAGGAATGCAGGTAGGACTCTCAGCCTCAAGGGCTGATAATCTGGCATTTTTCACCTGCACTGAACAATTGAAAAAAGAAGGTATTTTGCATTTTTAAAAGCATGAATCACATTAACGAATTATTACAATGCACCCAGAACTTTCAACAGCTCCACTCTAAAGCACACCACACCGAGCATTTTTCTTTTTCTGACTCTCCCTGAGGTTCTGATTTAATTTTCACAGATCTGGACTTTAGAGTGCTGCCCCTGCTTGTGACCTGCATAGAGAAGAACATGGTGGCCAAGCAGCTTGAGCTGGTAAGATCCTCCCACACTCGTATCTTTGAATATTTACTAGTTAACACTGCAATAAAGCTGATTGATACAGCCCAGGACAGCATCCAGCAGCATGTTTGGCAGGCATGGTACATCTGAGATTCACCAAGGTGCTATATGAGCTCAAGATGCTTCCTTTATAGTCAACACAAACTGCAGAGCAACCATGCCGAGCCATTTTGACCTATGTCCTCACAGCTGCCTCTTGTGTGGATCAATATGTAGGAGTGGATTTTTTAGCTGGAGGTTGAACACCTGTAGGAGGTGAATGTTTTAGTGAGAAAAAGGCCCCATTGTTCATTTTGTGGGGCCAGATTTTAAAAAAGCTGGGCACCCAGCAGATCCCATGTGTCACACTGGTGGCCGGATTTTTCCATGAGCTCAGCCCTCAATGTGCTGACCCCTTCGAAAATGGGAACTGAGCTCTAGAAAGTCAGGCCCTTAATCTCCAGTTTATCCTTGCAGGAAGCCATGGACTAAGATGTGGACAGAGACTGTGATGGGTCAGAATCCACCAAACCATTGCCTCCACCTCCACTAAAATACTTCAGTTGATTTCTTCCCTACCCCCACCCCCAATGAGAGCCAGCAGCGTTTGCCAAGCATGTTAGCCAAGCCAGAGTTATAGGACACCCAGTCACTTCCATTTTCCCACCTCCAAACACACACCCATTCTTTTTCTAGGTGTATACCATGAGATGACTCAAAGTGGCTTGGGACGCACTATGAATTCAGGCATTTCCTGTTCCCTAGATCTTAAAACAGTATCAGGTGGCTAGAAGGCGGTGATGATCTGTGTATCCGGCTGACTAATTCAGGGCTGCATTAGGTCTCCAATAACAGATCTCCTCAAAGATCTCCTCCCTCAATATTCCCAGTCCAGGTTATAGACTGTTGCGAGTTGTAGCCTCTCCCACAGTATTTCAGGCATAAGGCAAAGACTTAATCTACCCACTTTGGAATCTGTCTCCATGTATCTTCTGCTAGAGATGGTTCCTTACATCCGTCACTACTCTATTGCCGACATATCTGCAGTAAAAAGTGATGGACTGAGAACATTCTGGATTTATGCTCCTCTCTGCATCTGTAGTGAGCCTGTTACTTAAAGAAACAAGAGTAAATACCTAGTCTGCTCAAGAATAGCACACAGCAGAGTACAAAAGTGTTGGCTGTCCCTTGCTTGGTTAGAAAATGTTTATCAATGCTGTCTGTGATAATATCTTTCACACTAGGGCTGCTAGCTAGTTTTTATTTATTGTTCTTTGGGATTAATTTAGTGCTGGCGAAAGGCATCAGATAAGCAGTCCTAGAGGCTGAAACTTTTAATTCTGTTCTGTGAATGGTAATACCTTAGAAATATCAAAGATCCAGGTAGATACACTGACAGATAAATAGTACAGTGGCAGTACAACCTTCCACACGCTCCAGTCTCACCATTATTCTGGTCACTGATACAGAGCTTGGTAAGCTGGACTCAAGCAAATTATATGCATTTATGGCTAAATGTAAATGTATGCATCTAGGAACCAAGAAAATAGGCCAGACTTACAGGATGGGGGACTCTATCTCGGGAAGCAGTGACTCTGAAAAAGATTTGGGGGTCATGGTGGATAATCAGCTGAACATGAACTCCCAGTGCGATGCTATGGCCAAAAGGGCTAAAGCAATCCTGGGATGCATAAACAGTGGAATCTTGAGTAGGAGCAGAGAGGTTATTTTATCTCTGTATTTGGCACTGGTGTGAGCTGCTGGAATACCATGTCCAGTTCCGGTGGCTACAATTCAAGGATGTTGATAAATTGGAGAGAGTTCAGAGAAAAGCCCCATGAAAGGGGGGGAGGGATAGCTCAGTGGTTTGAGCATTGGCCTGCTAAACCTAGGGTTGTGAGCTCAATCCTTGAGGGGTCCATTTAGGGATCTGGAGCAAAAATCTGTCTGGGGATTGGTCCTGCTTTGAGCAGGGGGTTGGACTAGATGACCTCCTGAGGTCCCTTCCAACCTCGATATTCTATGATCTATGAATGATTAAAAGATGAGAAGACATGCCTTATAGTGATAGACTCAAGGAGCTCCATCAATTTAACATAATAAAGAAAAGGTTAAAGGGTGACTTGATTATAATCTATAAGTATCTACATGGGGAACAAATATTTAATAAGGTCTTTTCAATCTAACAGAGAAAGGTATAACATGATCCAGCGGCTGAAAGTTGAAGCCAGACAAATTCAGACTGGAAAGAGAAGAATAGCTCAGTAGTTTGAGCATTGGCCTGCTAAACCCAGTGTTGTGAGTTCAATCCTTGAGGGGGCCATTTAGGGCACTGGGGTAAAAATCTGTTTGGGGATTGGTCCTGCTTTGAGCAGGGGGTTGGACTAGATGACCCCCTTCCAGCCCTGATATTCTATGAAGGCATAAAGTTTTAACAGTTAGAATAATAACCCATTGGAACAACTTACCAAGGGTCGTGATGGATTCTCCCTCACTCACAATTTTAAAATCAAGATTGGATGTTTTTCTAAAAGATCGGCTCTAGGAATTATTTGGGGGAAGTTCTATGACCTGTGTTACACAGGAGGTCAAACTAGATGATCACAGTGGTCCCTTCTGGGCTTAGAACCTATGAATCATGCTTTAAACCTGACTTGGACGTATCACCTTAGGAAAAATAGCCCATTCCGTCTTTGGCTTTTCTGCTGACACTGCCAACAAGGGGGACCAATCAGTGCCAGGTGATGGTGCTATTTGTGGTGTGGATTATGAGCTCATTAGGAACTGGACTATTTCCACCAGCTCACTATTGTACGGGGTGGGATTTTTGAAGGAGCCTAAGTGAATTAGATGCCAAAACACATTGGAAATGAATGGGATTTGGGCACCTTACTCCCTTAAGCTTATCATACCTAAAAGAAGTAAATCCTACAGTCTTTTCTCAGATAAACCTCCTACTGAAATGAATGTAAGGAGTGCAGCATTTCCCCAGGTTTGACAAAAGGAAAAATATTTTTTCCTAGTGATTCCAATCTAATAAGGTTATGCATGAAATGACACCTGACCTCACATGCGTTAACTAAAGGAATTCTCACATACTTGTCATGAAAACCAATATACTAGCGAATGGTGCCCTACAGATCTGATAGATTTTCAAAAGCAACTAGTGATTTGGGTTGCTCAGCCTGAACCACCGTAAATGGTCCCAATTTTCAGAAAGCGCTGAGCACTCGCCCTCTGAAAATCAGAGGCTCTCGTGATTTTGTTTGCCCAGTTTTAAATCCCTTAATCACTTTTGAAAACTGTGGCCCATTGCTCTCCAAAGATCAATATAACTGCTTCTGCTCTCCTCCTCTCCCTGTATATTTGATACAGTTACAGACTCCAAACCAGCAAGGTTTAGGGCAGTAAGCTGATGTCCCAGCTTATGAACAAACATTTCATTTGCCTTTTCAAGTCATTTTTACTGTCTTCCCTTACCCTTTGTTTCATGGTTCCTTTTTTTGTGTGTGTGCAAAGATGGATGGCATCATGGAGTGGATTCTTTCCAGTGACAAAGAAAGAATCTTCAGCCTGGCCTCTTCTCTGCCAGAAGAAGAAAAGAACATAACTGCAGAAATGATGAATACCTGCGGACTGATTCCACAGACAGACAGACCCTCTCTCACCTACCTGTGGAATAAGGAAGCCCAATCAAACCTAACTGCACTGTATGCAGCCTTGTATGCTTTGTGGATTCTAAGTGAGTGATACCAGTTTAAGTGGGAGGGTGTAAATATAAAAAATGTGGGTCAACAAAGAGCTACAAATCATCACCCTAAAGCAGGGTTGGGCAAATTACGGCCCATGGGCCACATCCGGTCCGTCAGAGCATTTAATCCGGCCCTCAGCTCCCGCTGGGGAGCGGGGTCTGGGGCTTGCCCTGCTCCCACCCTCCAGCCAGGGAGCAAGGTTGGGTGCTTTCCCTACTCCGCTGCCCCATCTGCAGGCGCCGCCCCCGCAACTCCCATTGGCAACGGTTCCCGGCCAATGGGAGCTGCAGGGGTGGCGCTTGCGGATGGGGCAGCGCACAGAGCCGCTTGGCTGCACCTCGCAGCTGGAGGTGGGACATGCTTCTGGGAGCTGCTTGCTGTAAGCATCCGGAGCCTGCATTCCTGAGGCCCACCGCCCCCCACATCCCAATCCCCTGATCCCCCTCCCGTCCTCCAAACCCCTTGATCCCAGCCCAGGGCCCCCTCGTGTACCCCAAGCCCCTCATCCCCAGCCAGAGCCCTCACCCGCCACCTTCCCCATCCCTGATCCCCCTCCTGCCCTCCGAACCCATTGGTCCCCGCCTGGAGCATCGTCCTGCACCCCAAACCCCTCATCCCCTGCCCCATCCCAGAGCCCACACCCCCACACCCCTCCCCTGTACCCCAACCCCCTGCCCCACTCCTGATCCCACCCTCCAACCCCCTCGGTCCCAGCCTGGAGCCCTATCCTGCACCTCAAACCCCTCATCCCCAGCCCCACCCCAGAGCCCTAACCCCCCCTGCACCCCAACCTGGAGCCCCCTCCCACACTCTGAACTCATTTCTGGCCCCACCCCAGAACCCCCACCCCCAGCCGGAGCCCTCACCCCCTCCTGTGCCCTTACCCCCTATTTTGTGAGCATTCATGGCCCGCCATACAATTTGGCCCTCAGGCCAAAAAGTTTGCCCACCCCTGCCCTAAAGCATGATATTCATTAGGGTCGCTTGAAATATCTGTCCAGGAGCAGCTCAAGACTAAAAGTTTCTTTTGGGGTACTCATGAAAAGAAACTGATTTCTAGGGGCCATACCTGCCATCCATGTTTAAGCATAACTCACTATTGATTTCAGTGGGAAATTTTGCTTAAATATGGATGACACGATATATCTCTGGGCACTGCAGGTCTATCAGACAAAGGTCTAGAAATTGGATATAAAATACATTAGTTGTCTGTAAAAAGGAATAATTTCACTTATCTCAACATGACTTTACTGTGGTAAATTGCAAGGACTCTCTTTCTTTTTGGTGTGCAGTGTGTAACAGTGAGGAAAGGGACAAATTGCCCCATGTGCTACCAAATAAGGGTGAAGGGCATCCCAAAATCCTCTATGGAATGATCCTGCACAAGTGCACAGCAAATTAGATCACATGGCATACCATCTGAGCCCTGGTACATGCCTGCCACTCTGTGCAGGAAAAGGTGGTGAGGTTGTAAGGATAAGGCCTTTGTCTGCAGCCATATTGTAAGGCCTAAAGCCTCAGGCCTTCGTCTGCATCCAGATTAAAAGAGCAGCCGAGCAGCAGCCATTAGCTGAGAAGCAGAAAGTCACATCCTCACATTCCATCTAAATTACATTAAAACAATGTAATATCAGATTGTTAAGAAGGAGATCCCGTCCTAATGGCACCCAGTATCACCAGATAAAGAAACAGATTTTAAGTTGGCTAAAGAAAACTTAGTTTGATAGCATCCTGTTGGTCAAGAAATCACTTATCAATAGTTGTGGTTGTGAAATCCTCATTTCTTTGTTTTGTCATTATGGTCCCCACTTCCCTATTGTTTATCTGTATGGTCTCTGTCTGGTTCTTTAATTGTTTGTCTGTTACATAATTAATGTTGCTAGGTGTAAATTAATTAAGGTGGTGGGGTAGGATTGGTTAGAGAATTTTGTTACACTATGTTAGGATTGGTTAGTAAAATTTTAGTATAACGATTGGTTAAGGTATAGCTAAAAAGGACTAAAATTTCACTATATAAACTGAGGTCCAAAAGAAAGTTCTTTGGGAACCAACTCCAGGACACAGCCCCAAAGATCAGAGCTGCCAGACCTCAACACTCTGCCAGTAACACTGTGCAGAAACTGGAGTCCCCCAGATGGACCTGATCCTGACTGGCTATCAAGAAAAGTTAATTTGTTTTATTGGGAGAGGTGAGCATTGTATGTGTAGCGTGCGCATTCTGTTTTTGGTGATTGTTAATAAATAGAGGTAATGTAGTATATTACTGTGTAAGGCTCTTTCACTGGTAAAAGGTTCTGCACACCTGCAGAAGTAGTATACACCCAGAGCCCTATGTATTGGGAAAGAATGTGGGTACTTAAATTGACCAGGTTAGTTACACCCTGAGCCCTACGAATTGGGTACAGGAGGCCCTGAGCCCTACGAATTGGTTAAGGGTAGGTGCTTTTCACCTGGAGCCCTACGAATTGGGTACAGGTGGCCCTGAGCCCTACGAATTGGATAAGGGTAGGTTATTTTCACCTGGAGCCCTATGAATTGGGAAAAGGTGAGGTGCCCTAATGTGTGCAGGTAACAAAGTCAATGTACATTTGAGTGTAGCCATAGGAAAAGAGGCAGCTTGGTACCAAACCCAGCAGAAATTAGCCCAGCGGAGCAGTGTACCTGGTGCACAACTTAAACCAGCTTCAAGTTGGTATGAATTATCCTCACTCCACAGTGCACAATGGAAGATGAGAATCAGAGCTCTAAGAAGATGGGAGAAGCATTTAAAAAAAAAAGTGGATGCAATGACCAGATGCCTTGGAGCCTTTTCCAGACTGGTTTATTGTCAGGCCTCAGGACATGGGGAGCTGGGGATGGACAGTGCTGACAAAAAGGTGTGTTTATTGGGAAGGCGAGGGTATACATTGCAGTTATTATTGTGACTGCTGGACCAGTATAGGGTTTTGGTGGTGATGCTCCTTAGAGCATTTTCCCTTCCTTAGAAAGCAATATCTAGCTAAGTAAATATTTCCTTTGTAGATCACCCATTGTATATATTATATACTCCCTCACTCAACATTTATACCACACACTTCACTGTGGGTGCTAAGTGTGCTCAGCATGATTAACTAAATTATTTAGCAAATATTGTATGAGGATTTTTTAATATTTGTAAGTATCATCAGCTTTCTTACTTACCCAGGTTTTTTGGATCAGAAATATATATTTGATGTCAGTAATATTCAGACAGAGTGGAATGTTCAAGATACTCAAGCTAGACTGTGTTTTATCACTTGTAAATGTCTCTAATTTAAAATTTACTCCATCCTTTGTAATTTAGGTAAGGGTTGGCATCTGAGTCAAATCTGAAACCAGCACGACTGGTACCGCCGTGTAGCTAAATACAGGAAATTGCCAAACATATGGACAAACTTAATTCCAAGGTAAAATTATCAACCACGGTGATATAGTAAACACTTTTCTTTGAACAAGAACATATGTTAATCCATTTTAATATCATATGTCTCTGTAGTTTTATTTGCAATTATATTGTATATTTATCTGCTGGAATCAGTAACAAGAGAATTAGAAGCATGATCTCTGAATGTATCCTTTCATTACACAGTTAAATCTTGGTTATTAACTTCTAAAGAATTCTTCTTCACTCAGATGAGCGGGTAATCAGTTTGGCACACCCAATGGAAAGCAATTTTATTCTGTGGCTGAGGGAGAATGTATTATTGGAAAGAAATAAAAAATCATGACATGGCTAGCTGTGAGCTAATCACCACCCTTGCAATCCTAGAATTCATGGCTTATATTATCCCCACAGATAAAAATCAACGTGGTTAGATGACTACTGCATATTGTGCAAGATCCTGAAATCCTTACTTAGGGTCCTTACTTATAGGGAAAACCTTCACAGGGAGAGGAAACTCTACAAGTTGAGGGAACTCAGATGGTGATTCTCGCCTGCAAAAGAAGTTGGGGGCTCCACTCCCATTAACCAATGGAACCTCCATGACCTGTGTAGATCCCTGGGATAAGCAGGAGCCTCCTGCCTGGATTGCCCTTGGTTTACTCTGTCACTCAGTCTCACTAGTTTCCAATGGCTCCAGAGTTGTGCTTCCAGAGACTACCTTTGTTATGGCTCCTCCCAGATCTCCCTAAAGGGGTTGGCTTTATAGCTGTAGAGTGAAACAGAGTATTTCTACCAGTGTACACATAATGTAGCAGTGTGACAACTTGAAAAGACTCATTCTAGAAGTGAAAATAAAACTATTTTAGTGCATCCCTGAGCTTAACATTTTTAAGGAAGCGGGAATTCCGCAAGATGTATGGAAAAAAACACTTAAATCTAAAAATTCAGGGTGTCGTGTGTCCCCCCCCCACCAGAACTGTAAAGCTTCTAGTAAGATACAGGTCTGTCTCATCTTACGCTGGGGTTACGTTCCGCAGTCAGCGCCTAAAGCGAACATCGCGTATAGTCAAAATTACATTGAGTGTAATGGCGGGCGGAATTGCCCGCACTACAGAAACAGTATTTAAATTGTTGTTTTTCTCTTTTTTTGTTTTGTTTTTGCCGACTGCATAAAGCTGAAATCGCACATGGTAAATGCGCCTAAGATGCGACAGACCTGTATTAGGTTTACAAACCAAACCATTTTAAAATAAACATAGCTAACCCTATTTGGACTCAAGAAATATCTCAGGCCAACTTTTTCAGAGGCTTGCAAGGTACATACATATTGTGTATTATGAAATTACTAAAAACCAATGTTACTTGAAAAGCACTTGTATACCACAGTGTAGTATTAACACAGCTTCTATTTTATAGGTAATACAGTCTATCATTGTAGATATCTTCATTCTATAAGA
This sequence comes from Terrapene triunguis, assembly GCF_002925995.2. Classification (NCBI taxonomy): domain Eukaryota; kingdom Metazoa; phylum Chordata; order Testudines; family Emydidae; genus Terrapene; species Terrapene triunguis. The sequence goes on from NW_020664544.1 coordinate 3,125,038, forward strand.
TAACATTGTTACCAAATTTGCTTTACTTTTGAAAGGTTAGACTCTTTCTGGGAATAAATAACTTTATCTTAATATTTTCACAATTTGTTCCTGGACTTGTTTACTGATCCAGTAAAATGATGAAGGGTTCAAAACTGCTGTGAAAAAAATAAGCTTCTGTTCATACAGCATGGCACCTGGGACCTCCAGCACATGCCACAGGTGATATGCAGAGAAGAAAAAATAGCTACAGAAGAAAGCAGATGGAGATCAAAATGCTCAGCACCTTTTTTGTTTGCTTATAATATAGTTTCTGAAAGCACGATGGAAGCAGCAGACAACATAAAAGTCATATAAACAGGCTCCTTATGTTTCCTGATTCCAGGACTGTGGAATTTGCTAACATATCTTGCCTTAGATATGTGATCTGGAATCTAAGCTTTTATTAAAAAACGAACAACCAGAAAAACTGTCTTACCAGCTGTCATTGACCTACTCTACATTAAGCTTTTTTTTAAAACTTCCACACTGTTGCACTACCATAGATCCCACTGGTGATGGCAATGGTGGAAGCTCAACTGGCTGCCAGTGTTTTAACCATCATACTGCCTAACTTTGCAGAGTAGGCTGGAATGGAAGGATTGCAGGCACAATATAAATGCTGAGATTTCACTTTGATAAAGAAATGTGCAGGAACTTTCACAGTGAATTAAAGTTAAAAGAAAATAACCACTTTTATTCTTGGCAAATCTCTACTCTTACAAAAATTGTGATTTGATCTTTAATATCTACAGAGAACTTCGCTTTTTAGGATCTCCAAGAGACATGTCCATTACATTAAACAACACAAAACATAATTTGTCTGTCTTAGAAAGATGAAGAATGGAGATGATCCCCCTTGAATTTGGTACTGTGGTTGCAGGGAGACTTTTTCACATTGCTGATGAAAGCAGATGGTACTTTCTGGAATTTGTTTTGAGTTTCTTAGATGTGGTCTGGAAACCCTTTCTGTATAGCACTGTGAAATTTTCAGTATAGTAAATTAATATTTTAGCTACACAGAATCTGCCAGAGTTTTCATTGTAGATTCCGTGTTTAAAGGGGTTTATAAATGAGTTCTAACAACATGCTCTGAAACATTTAGCTTGCATGGCTAATAATATTGGTACACTATATCTCATAGCAAAACTCAGTACAATATATTAATATAAATTATTTCAACCTCCCTGACTTGAAAAGGAGTTCATATGCAAAGAGGAAAGTTGTAACAACCATGTTTTTTACAAAAAGGGACAAAAAGCAAAAGGAAATACAATAAATAGTTTTATTTTTACATTATAGAGGTTAAATATGTACTTCCAGCCTATAAGAGTAATTTCTAGCAAACATTAATGTACATGGACTTCTACTTAAAGCATTATAACACATTAATATGCTTCTACAATCATTCCGCTATACCAGGGGTAGGCAACCTATGGCACACGTGCCAAAGGTCGCACGCGAGCTGATTTTCAGTGGCACTCACACTGCCCGGGTCCTGGCCACCGGTCCGGGGGGCTCTGCATTTTAATTTAGTTTTAAATAAAGCTTCTTAAACATTTTAAAAACCTTATTTACTTTACATACAACAATAGTTTAGTTATATTTTATAGACGTATAGAAAGAGACCTAAAAACGTTAAAATGTATTACTGGCACGTGAAACCTTAAATTAGAGTGAATAAGTGAAGACTCGGCACACCACTTGCCAACCCCTGCGCTATACTATATATCACTTCTCCATGAATTGTTAATGGCTCCTTCATTTATTTAAAGTACAGTGCTATGCTGTGTTCAGTGTCAATACCACAAACCAGAGACTTTTCTGTAAAAACCACATATTAATACTCATAATTTTCTTTGCATTCTTTGTTTTCCATTGAGTTACTCTCCCCGGTATGAACATTTTATACTAGACATTTTTTAGAATCCCTATCCACAAGTGGTTCCTGACTACAGAAAATGTAAAGCTATATAAATCTTAAGAGGATTGGCTATTGAAATATAAGAGCCCCAGGATTAGAGGTAAAAAAAGGGACATCACAAAAGAATAATAATGCTTTCACAAGTTTTCTTCAGTTTTCCAATTTCTATTTTAAGTTTATTAGCAAGATTTTGCTCCATAGTGTTTGATTCGAATGCTTGTACAAATCCGACATCTCACTTCATTGTTAGGACTGTATGTTCCAGGGTCACAAACCACTGCAACCAAACAAATATACAGTATTTCAGTCAGATGCCTTCCACCTTGGGCTGGGTTATACACATTATGGAATTTTCAAACGTGTATTAGGGACATTCAGCAGATCACTAAACTAGCTCCAGGTTATATTTTTGCATGCTGAATATTTCATATGGAGCTAAGTGATCATATAAAGGACAACTATATTCTTAATTTTAATATATTTTATATCAGTTACTTTTCATTAATATTTTAGTGCTCCATTCCGACATACCCTGTAGGATAACTCTACCTGTATTATAGAATGCCTTTTTCAGTTTCTCTGAGATCAACACACTTAGCTTCACTTCATAACACAGTAGCCTGAACCAAAAGTCTGATCAGAAATTAAGGACTCAATCCAGGGGCTGAGCACTTTGGCCCGATCCAGCAATGCACATTTACTTTGCTTAACATTGTGTAACATTGACTCTAGGTGGCTGCCTTGCAAATTTCAGTTGCCATGAGCAATAGATGTGACTGTTGGAAATGACTAGTGACATGTAAATACCCCCCAACCTCACTTTCCTGAAAAGATTTTCTGGAGGGTTAGCTATTTATTTTTTTAGATATAAAACATATATGTATTGCATAGCCTTTGGGTAAACTCAGAATTTAAAAATACAACCTGTTCAAACTATAAGCTGGTTAAAAAAACAATATCAGCCTAGTGGATGGTGTGAAACTACAGATGTGATATATCTTGATTTTAGTAAAGCTTTTGACACAATCCCACAGAACATTCTCATATGCAAACTAGGATCATATGGTCTAGATGAAATTACAATAAGATGGATGCAAAACTGGTTGAAAGACTATACTCATTCAGTAATTATCAATGGTTTGCTGTCAATCTGGGGGAACATATTTAGTAGGATCCTACGGCATTCTCTCTCCTGAGTCCAGTACTATTCAACATTACCATTAATTTCTTGGATAAGGAGTGGAGAGTATGCTTATAAAATCTGCGGATGACAGCAGTTTGGGAGGGGTTAACAGTTGATCTTTGGTCTGATCCAGTATGGCCATTTTTATGTTGCTAGCACTTTGGAGGTGAGGATTAGAATTCAAAACAACCTTGACAAATTGAAGAACTGGTCTAAAATCAAAAAGGTTAAATTAAATAAAGACAAGTGCAAAATACTACCCTTAGAAAGAAAAAATCAAATGCACAGCTACAAAATGGGAATAACTGGAGTTGAATACAAGCCAACAATGTGATACAGTTGTGAAACAGGTTAATATTCTGGGATATTTTAATAGGAGTGCTATATGTAAGACACAGGAGGTAACTGTCCCTCTCTACTTGGCACTGGTGAGGCCTCAGCTGCAGTAGTGTCCAGTTCTGGGCACCACACCTAGGGTTAAAAAGATATGGACAAATTGGAGAGTCCAGAGGAGAGCAACAAAAATAATAAAAAGTTTATAAAACCTGACCTATGAGGAAAGGTTAAAAAAGCTGGGCATGTTTAGTCTTGAGAAAAGCAGCATGAGAGGGGACCTGGTAAGTCTTCAAATTTGTTAAGAGCTGTTGTAAAGAGGACAATAATCAGTTGTTCCCTGTGTCCACAGAAGCTAAAACAAAAAGTAATCAGATTAATCTGCAGCAAGGGAGATTTAGGTTACATATTACGAAAAACTTTCTAATTATAAGTAAAGCTACGATTATGTCACGGAGGTCATGGAAATCACGGACTCCGAGACTTCCATTGACCTCTGTGACATTTTCTGCCCTGGGGCTGGAGCTCTCAGCCAGCCCCCTTGCAGCTCCCAGTCCCCGCCCTGGTAGGGGAACCCCCCCGTAGCTGCCCAGCTGCAGCATGGGGACCCTGCATCTGGGTGGGCAGCCCCCCCACTGCTGCCCAGCTGTGGCAGGGAAACCCCCCGCAGCTACCCAGCCGCAGGGGGGACGGGACGCTCCGCAGCTGCCCAGCCTCAGCAGGCTGCGGGGGGACCCTGCAGCTGCCCAGCTGCGGTGGGCGGCAAGGGGATCTTCCGCAGCTGCCCAACCATGGCGGGTGGACCCCGAAGCTGCCCAGCCACGGCTGGGGGACCCCCAGGAGCTCTCAGGCACTGCAGGGGGGGAGGGGGGGCAAGAGGACCCAACAGCAGGCTAGCCCCTGTGAGGGGTGGGGAACCCCAGAGCTCCCACTTGCTGCAGGTGGCAGGGGACCCCAGAGCCTCAGCAGCAGTAGGTGCTTAGCTGAATCCACCTCCCCATTTTGTCAGGGATATTTTTAGTCGAAGTCAGGGACAGGCCACGGGCTGCCGTGAATTTTTGTCTGTTGCCCATGATCTGTCCCTGACTTCGACTAAAAATATCCCTGACAAAATTTTAGCCTTAATTATAGGACTTGTTAAGCACTGGAACAGGCTTCCAAGGAAAACTGTGGAATCCATGACATTGGAGGTTTTTAAGTACAGGTTAGACAAACACCGGTCCAGATGGTCTACATATATTTGGTCCTGCCTCAGCACACGGGGCTGGACTAGATGACCTCTCAAGGTCCCTTCCAATCCTACATTTCCATGATTCTATAACTCAATTCTAACTAACCGCTGTTTAAACAGACAGCCTTTGGACTGTGTACTGAAAGCCAACACAAACAGAGGCTATGTCTACACTGCACTTTCGTCAGTAAAACTTTTGCCAACAAAGCTACCGTCCCTGTTTGGGGGTGGTTTTATTTTGTGGGCAAGAGAGCCCACAAAGAGTGGCTACACTACGTACCTTACAGTGACGTGGCCGTAGCGGCGCAGCTGGGCCGCTGTGAGGTGCATAGTGAAGACATAGCCTGAACGCAAGAACTAAAGACCTATTGAGAACGCCCTGCCTCCAGTAACCCTAAATTCAGAAATAGATACTGGTAGCAGGCGAACTCCTAGAACAGTTGAGCATTTATTTTAAAATAGCAGTACTATTAGAGTGACAATTTCTTATTGATCCTTTGTCCTGAATCCTATAACTGATCTAAGAGCAAAAGGAGAAAGTCATTTAGCCATATTTCCAGATGGGCTAATGACAGCAGCGGTAGCCTTTATTACAGTATGATATGTATCAAATACTATCAACACTTTTTTCTTGGCTGTTTCAATTCCTGCCAACTTTGTCACCTAGAATCTCAATGCCTCTCCAAAAGATAAACAGCAGTACACTTACTTTTATCACCAATATTAAAAAAATATATATATGGTAGAAAAACTGTAAGCAGGGTTAATATGCAATAATCTTTATATTGCTTGCTAAAAAATATGGATACTTTATTTTTCTATAATTACCACAGCAACTAGCGCAGTCATTGTGGGTGTCATCATTTTTTCCAAAACCTGGACGACAGCTGTCAATGCGAGTAACTTCAAAACTATGGTCTATATAATGTATTGCAGGTACATTCCGAAACTCGTGCTTCAGAACATATGTTTGTTTATGGAAAAATTCTTCAATGAGATCTCTTGCCTAAAATTTAGGAACAATTAAATGATAAATATGACACTAGGATTTTGTTTTTTGTAGATTAGATATATCAATAAATATATTTTGTCCTAATTCTGCTTGAATATGTATGATATGCAATATGGGCCTGATCCTGGACCTACTGTACTGCATCCTGATCCAGAGTCTTTCCGTTGGCTTTAGTGGGCTTAGGATCAGGGCTTTATAATGTATATCATAAACAATCACCATGAAGCTAAATGAACTATATATAAAACAGAAGCTACACTTTTTTTTAAACTGTATTACAGCTACCAAATCATAATCCAAAGGTCTATGTTCTAGGAAAACTGAAATAAAAAAATACAGTACATGTTAACATATTGCTAATTTTCATAATTTCATATTTTAGAAAGTAAATGTATAAGAAACATTAACACTAGCCTCAGCAAATTTTGGATAAATATGACATTTAAATACAGTTTTCTATCTTGAGCTGAACTATTTAAAATCCAGACATAACATATACATTCCTGCTCTTTGCATAGGGTGGATTGCAACCAGTCAAAATCTGTAGATACTAATGGTGAAATTCACTGTAGCATGAAGGGACCATCAGAGCCTTCTAGAACACTTAAACCCTACTGATCCACTGAATACAATGGTGGACAGACTACCCTGAATACAAAGAAAAGTACTTAAGAGTGGGACGTCTGCATGGATATCTGCATGTCCTTTTAAATAAGGGGGGGGAGAAACATTCCACAATGGTCCAAAATTGGTTACATAGGGGATCACTGGGGATGGATGTGCGGAGGGGCCTCTAGTTCCCGTTTACATGAATCCAATGGGCTAAAGTATCTGCATAGGAAACATGGAGTAGCAATGGCTACTATTCCCTACCACATATAGAATAGCTGCACCAAAGCACCACGGTCTGCTTGTGGATTGATGGAATAAATTCCTTCTCCATGCTGCGCTTGCTCTTCGAGACTTCCCTGCACAAAGCCCAATTATCTAGGGTTTGTACAGGGAAAAGTAAATTTCACCTTTAACTAACTTTGTAGTCCATATTTTACAAACCCCCCCCCCCCCGGCAGCGGCTCCTTCCTTCATTTTGAGTTCTAAAATAGTCACTCGTTTATTGCTTGTATTAAAAAAATCCTACCTCCTGAACTCTTCTGTTGGTTACATCTTCACAGTCATAAGAAATCTGTTGGCAAACTGCTTCCCATCCTGGGGCAAAAGGATTTACTATAGAGAAAAGGAGAAAGGGTATAAAGGCAAAACTGTTTTGTAATAGCTCATCACAAATACCTTGAAAAATACATTACAAAGGAGCATCCTGAAATGAGTGTCTTTCATTTGGAGATTTATTTTACAAAGCATTGGCATGCAAACGCCAGTCATCATACTGTTGCTGCTTCTTATCTTTATATTACATTAATTTTATGCAATTACAATACAACGCAAGAGCAGAGGCACTCTCTATTTTGCCTCAAATTTGTGAGGAAGAATCATTTTATTACATTTGTTTCTGTGGTCAAGATATTGTTTTCATAACCGTTGTTCCTGTGATCCAAGATACTTAACTGAGTTTTTAAGAATAAAAATAAAGAGAAATGGATAATCAGAAAGAAAAGGCAACTTCGATTACCTCCGACTGATTAAAAGCAGGTAAGGAAATACTAAGAAAACATGAACATGTATAAATCAGTAGTCTAGCTGGCTTGGCATTCTAGGATGTTAAAAGTATTAGCTAATGAACATTCTGAATGCTTAATAATTACTTCTAAAGGGTCACGGAGAACTGGAGAGATACAAGGTTCTGGAAAAAACTATGTGGTATCATTTATTAATAAGAGGGAAAAGGAGTGGTCCTGACGAGTCCTATCCAGTGACGTTAGTGTCATTCACTAACAAAATAATTAAATGATAAGAGAAAAGATCTGGAAAATAGAGATGGGACAGACTCAAACCCCCATATATACAAATAACTTCAAACTATGGAAAGGTCCAAATCCAGATTTGAACTTTGAGGCTTGGGTCCTATCTCCATTGTGAACATGGGTGGCGGGAGGGGGGGGTAATTCATTCACTCTGATGATGAAAAATTGCCACAAAGCAACTGCAGGTCCCATCGGATAAATTCTCCTCATGTAGGGCAGATACACAGTCAAGAGAAAATGTGTCCGAGGTGTCCCTGTACCTCATTAATTCCCCAGTGCCATGACACCTACAGAGAGCATTATGGGTCGGCTATCCCTATGGACTTCAAAATGTAGAAACCTTGGAAACACCAGGGAAACACCCTGGGCACCAAAAAGGTCTAAGCATTGGAAACTTAAAGATGGGAATTAAAAAAATCTTTAAACAAGAAATAATCACAGACTTCCTGACTCACAAAGGGATTTGTTGAGGATATCTGGTACAAATTAAAGTTAACGTTGCTAGAAACAGCATATGAAGTACTAGGATTGATTAAACCAGTGCCAAAAAGGATAAGAAGGAAGACTTGGTGGTGGAATCTTCAGGTTAAAAAAATCTGTGGATAAGAAAGAGGTAACTTTTTTAAAATGGCAGGCCAGTAGCTTGAGCAATGATATGTATAAGGAGGTGAAAAAAGAGGCCATTAGAAGTGTTGTCACAGCTAAAAATTTGGCTTGTGACAAACTATATAATCAACTAGGAGGATATGACAGAGAAAAGACTGTCCAAAAACTCGCTAAGGCAAGAAAGAAAATGCTCATGTGAGTTTGTACATACTAGAAATAAACATGGCATATTGCAAACAAATGGTGAATCAATCAAGAATGTCTGGAGTGATTATTTTGAAAAAGTGACAAATGAGAACTCACAGGAGGAACTAAGAACATGTAAGCAGAGCCAGGTCATAACAGATTTCATACAGGAGTAAGCGGTTGTAGAGGCACCGAGGAATATGAAAAAGAAGACAGCACGTAGGCTAGATGAAGTACTGGTGGACGCACTGAAGTAAATTAGAAGGGACAGCATCAAATATTTTACAAGTCTGTTCAATGATATCCTTAAGAAACAGAAAATGCTGGATGAATGCCATAAAAGCTTCGTGATGTCCATTTTTAAACACAAAGGAGATATTATACTGTATGCTAATTATGGCCCGATTAAGCTGACATCACATGGTGTGAAAGTATGGGAGAAGATTATTGAAAAGCATCTGAGAAGAACACTTGAGATTTGGAGGGGTCAATATGGATTTATGCTGGGAAGGGGTACAACTGATACCATATTTGCTCTATGAATACTCATGGAGAAGTTCAGAGACAAGAGACAGCAACTGGGCGCAGCCTTTGTGGACTTGGAGAAGGTGTATGAATGTTTATCAAGAAAACTAGTTTGGTGGAATTTGCAATGGAGAGGTGTGCTAGAAGGATATGTTGCCTTATTCAGGATATTTTTGATGGAGTGACTACCATAGTAGTCTGCTACAGCAGTAAATGTTTAGCTGTACTGGGGGAGGAGGGGTCAGCGTTGAATCCTTCTTTGTTTGCAGTTGCCTTGGATGTGATAAGTGAGAATAAGAGAAGGGAGCTGCCTTGGAATATGCTGTTCGCTGATGACTCAGGCCTTGTCATTGGCCTTACTGGGGGTTCGATGTGCGGCAATCGATGCATTGGAAGGCAATTTAGCAGGTCTAGACCCGCTAAATCGACCGCCGATCGCTCTCCCATCGACTCCTGTACTCCACCTGAATGAGAAGTGAAAGGGAAGTCAACGGGAAAGCATCTCCAGTCAATATTGAGTACTGTGGATCTAAGTACATCGACTTCAGCTAAGTTATTCATGTAGCTGAAGTTGCGTAACTTAGATCGATCTCCCCCCGTAGCGTAGACATGGCCTCAGTGATCTGTGCGAAAGATTGTGAGACCCTGAAATCCAACTTTGAACAGTGGCAACACAGAGCAGGCAGGACTTAGAGTGAATGTTAGCAAGACTGAGGTTATAACTGAGGGAGGAGGACACACCATAAAGGATATTACAGGCAGAGAGCTTAGACAAATGAAAGAATCTAAATACATAGGGTCACTGGTTGCTGATAATAGTGCCCTTCTGAGTGAAGTCCAGCACTATACCAAAGCTGCTTGGTGCAAATGGTGGGAGCTGACCCCAGTCATCTGTGATAAAAGATGCCAATAAAATTAAAGGGTAGAGTGTAAAACTATAATTCTACCCATCCAAATGTGCAGAACAGAGACTTGGCCAGGCACAAGAAAATAAATCAGTATGCTCTCCACCACAGAAATTAAGATGCTGAGATGGTAAAACGGTTGCACACTCCATGATAGGAAATGAAATGAAGTTGTGAGGGGCATGATGCGGGTTGTCCCAAATGAAGACAAGTTGAGGGAGGCTAGGCAACATTGGTCGGGACATGTCCAATGGAGACCTCAGAGTTATGTTGATAGGCTGGCCCTTGCAATGATCATGGATGGAAGATGACCAAGGGGAAGGCCAAAGACTTGGTATATGGACCGGATAACAGTGGACATTAGAAAAACTAATTTGCATGACAACCAGGTGTACAATCATGAGTTTCGGAAAAAGACTATAAAAGTTGCCAACTCCGAATAAGGAAGTGGCAAGAAACAAGAAGAAGAAAATAGGAAGAAAGATAAATCTGATCATTTTTCTGACAGAATTACAACATTCATGAAGAATCATAAATGAACTATATCCGGACTTTGGTAAATGATCTTCTGGGAATGGGCAACAGGGATGGATCACTTCATGATTACCTGTTCTGTTCATTCCCTCTGAAGCACCTGGCATTGGCCACTATCAGAAAGCACAATACTGGGCTAGACAGACCTATGGTCTGACCCAGTATGGCCGTTCCTATGTTTCCCAAGGCCCTTTGCAAACAACACCCCTGTTAGAGAATAACCTTTGCCAGTAAGGTTGTAAAAAGTATAGTAGTATAAATTCAGCTAACTCATAAGCTGCATTATAGCTCCATCTATGGGCTAACAAGAAAAAACACAGAAATTCTGAAGAAAAGCGGAGAAGCAACATACGAGGGAACATGACTCTGATATAATTGCAAATGTTATGTATATTGTCCTTAATTTAACTCTTTTGTTAATAAAGTAACAGTGTAACATTACCTCTTAAACAAATGCTTAAATCTGTTACCTTGAAAAGTAACAAATAGCTCATCCAGGAGGCCATGCTTTGGTATCTTGATGACATGACATTTGTATGATGGTTCTATAACATGACATGTCAAATCAGAGATTAAATCATTCAAGATTTTCTTCAGCTCTTCAAAGAATTGACCATTAGCTGCTAGTCTGCACTCTTTTGTAGTAAACCGAACAGATATCTGGTATGTGTAGTCAGGCTCCCGATATGCTTAAAAAAATTAGTATACACATAAGTACATGCAATATAATGTCTGTCCCACACATATTATATTTCCTATGCAGTACTATTCTTTGTACCTTATATCTTAAATAGACTTTTATTTAGAGGCAAACCAATTTGTTTACTTATTAAGCATGATGGGCCAAATGCATCCTTAATATAGCTTCCCTGACTTAAATGGTGTTACACTATTAATTTAGTTTGATATGCACAAGAATTTTTGTATGTGTACGCACTATATTTTTATATGACTATGTGCCTAAATATCAAACATAGGAAAATGTTATATGTCAAAATATCTACAGAACATGGCCATTTTTCAGCCTGTGCACTTGCTTAAAAAGTAGACATAACTGAAATGTGATGAGAAGTTGTTAAAGGAAGTACTTCATGTACCTGCATTTTAGGGTGGAGAGTTTTGAAGTATGACTGGAAAGAGAAATTACATCTGTTTCTTTCTCCTTTCATTTATTTTTTTATAATTGTTTTTGGGAGAATGATGGGGTTGCTAAACTGCACGATCTGTCACCCTTCCACCACTTGTAACATATGTCATCAACTAAGATCAGACCAGGACAGAGGCCCATCTTTGACACCTCTTTGGAGCCACACCAGAGCCTCCTCTTCTGACCTTGGGTACCTTTGGGGGATGGCAGGAAGAAGGCAATGACCTCATCTATTTTTCCCAAAGGTAAAGATTATTTCATTCTCAAGGACAATCACCACATGCTCTTGGCAGTTGTGTTGATTTGATTGAAATCAAAGTTGTATTGAACTGACTTTTCAAAAATAGGTATTTAGAATAATAAAGATGTTTAACACCAAGGTGCTTGAAAATGTAACTTACATTCTGGAGTACAGTGATAACTAATTGTGTTTAATAAACCAATATTCAGAAAAATCACATGCACTAGTGTACCAGCAAATCTGTATGGTCTTACCATATACCATAAATTTATATGTCTTAAATTTCTCTCTCTCTTCTTGTATGTCAGTGTTGATGGTTTTATAAGAAAGAGTGCAAGTATAAGATCCAGACATAAACTCCTGAAAACCTCTCACCATCAGTTTTCCTGTTTCAGTGAGATTGACGTAACTTTGTCCTAAAATGGAAACAGGAAACTACCTGATTAATATTGGAAAAATATTGATGCATAATTTATGTAGTATGCTAACAGATGAGAGAAGATATGCCTATGTAAAGGTAAATAATATATCAATTTACTTATAGATGTTGGTCTGAATCTAATGACCTTCAGAACTTGTTGCAAATCTCATTTTTTCCCTCAGGCATTTGAAAATTTGGAAGAGGGAATGTAATTGTAGGGGTCCAGAATTATTTGACAGAAAGGAGGATTTGCAGCAGGTTATCTTAAATTATTGCACTTAAGATGTATTTTTAAGTTATGTTAAGTGTGCTGAGAACATAAAGATGGGAGTGCTTTTAGCATTGCTACATATCAAAATAAAAAATAAACACTTTATAAATAAAAATATTAAAACAGCCTTTAAATATATATCAAAGGTCATGTTTTTACATCCCTTAGTAAAGTACAAATCATGCTTTGTGTATTTATTTGGTGAGAATACTTCACAGCATCAACTGTTTTGACAACTTAAGAACAGGTGAAAATATGCTCTTGATATGTTAATAAAGTGAATATCCAACTAATATTATATAAGTGAAAACTGCTTAGTTTTTTAAAAAGTAATTCATTTTTTTCATTTATGGTATTCATAGTACCATTGTTGGTGTTCAAACTAGTGGAGTGGGGAATGTTTGTGTGTTTACATCTGTAAACTGATGGAGTGGGCCAACTGGATCAGCTACGAAGTCTTTTACCAAGTGAAACTTTTCTCCAGTTTTATTCTTGATCCTGTCTGTGCTTAGTTAACAGCAACAAAAAAGGAAAATATAGATTGAAACAGAAAAATCCCAAATCAAACAACAACCCAGCCCACTAGGCGTGGAGCTCCACCTTCTCCATAATCTCTCACTCATTTGGTTACCAAGCAGTGATTTTTAATAGTGCTTTCAGTTTCCCCCTAAGTGCCTGATTGGATATTCAATCCCCAGCCCTGCCTCCTTAATCTACTTTATAGATCTGTGTCAGTTATGTGAAGAAAATTACCTCCTTTCTTTATGGAAATCAGGAAGAGCTTCAAAACAAATTCTGACTAATCACACATTATTATTTCTTATGGAAAATGGCTTAAAGAAATGAAGGTTAATGAAAGCACTCATGAAAAAATTCACATAGGATAATATGACCCACAAGTCACACCATCTCACTGATGATAGGGATCACCAAAAACTTAGAAAGCGTGATCTCACATACAGAATACTGAAATCTACTCAACCATTAGTGATGGAATTATTATTTTTCTGTAAAAGAGTAGAGAAACAGAAAACAAAGATCTCAACAGAATTTTTCATTTTTGCCATTACATATGGATTGCTTCTAGTTATGTGATATTCATAAAAATCAGATTCTGTGGGTTAGTAGGTGATGGAATAAACATGGAACCAGTAAGACTGTATATAAACTGTAATGAGGAGAAAGTAACTTGCCTTTTAGATTCTTTCCATTGGGTCCAATCCATAAATAGTTTGGATCTATTACTTCTTTCTGAGAAAGTGCCAAATCCATGCATACTAGAAATGGACTATTTGTATACACTTTAACATAAATGTTCACTGCAATACAAGAGAATTAATTAAATAACCAGCAATGCTGAAACTGAATGAAATTACTAAATATCAATTTATATATACATATACATTATTTAATTATTTACTTTTTTAGGTCCAACTTGCAAAATTAGTTCAGCATTACACTAATCTCTTAATGGCCTTATTTATTATTATTATTCTTTAGTACTGTGGAACTGTCCACAATGTGCTTCATACTGTCCAGATATACTGGAAAACATGGTCCCAGTCCCAAAGATTTGACAGCCTAAGAATATCAGATTTCCAGTTTGCAGCTGAGGTGGTGAGAAGGCAAGAAGTTCCTGAACTCTTATTCTGACATTAAATGCTTACAAAATTCTATAGTGGGGAAAGGGGGAAAGTGTTTGTTAAACCACAGCTCTGCATCATGGGAATAGTATTGTTGGAATCGCCAGCAGCTCATGTTGTTCCCATGGTGTATTCTGATAAAGGTTAATGCTTTAATATAATAAAGGCTTGTGCTAAAATACAATAAATTGACCACTGTCAGCCCTTAGATTTTACACCCCTGAAAAACAAAGATTCAAGGGCATTTTTCTAATATGATCTATTTAATTTCTCATTAAATAATAAATTGTGCTCCCATTGACTTTGGCTCACCTCCCACCCAAATTAAAGTTCTTCTTTAGAGTTTTTCTAAATCAGTTTCCACTGTAACTTTAATAGGTAGTTGTAAACATGTGGTGTTAAACTTTTTGTAGAATAAATCTATTATATGAATTCTATTAACTGTGCTGACCAATCAGATACTTTATGGGGTCAATCTGGTAAATGAACAAAAAGGAAAGAAATGAACAAGTACAGACTGGATCCATATGGAAATGAATAAGCTATAGCCCTACTCTATATCCCAGGTACAGAATTTGTGGGATCTGTTACAATGGGTATGGAATAAATACATTTTCCACTGCTGTTGGGTGTGTAACAGGTTTCCATCAATGGTACTATGCCAGTAACTGTACTTGTTTCCCACCAGGCATGACCATTCGCCATCCCCAAATACTCTGCCACTCTAAGTTACCCACCATGTAGTAGCAAACAGGTATTTAGAGAGCAGTTTGGACTCTCTGCACCTTGGCACAAAGGCTTTTTAAACACCGTTTACCTCAAAACAAGTTTTTTCTCAAACCCACCTCCATGTGTGTCAGAATGGGACCCTGATTAAGGAATTCACACCAGAACCATGTCTAATGTATACGCCGTCCTTTGATTAAAAATACATAATTATTCTCTTTTATCATTCTTTTACTGTGATTCAGTTAAAAACATTATAGCCTAGGCCAAAACACAGTTCTACATACTTGACTTACAGTCCTTACTGAAAACAGACTCTCCAAGATTGTGCAATGTTGATAGCTTGTAGAATGAATTATCATTTTGCCAATACCTTTTTCATTTTATATAAAAACCCATTAAGTGCACATCCTACTGCTCCGTGCAATCACTTAATTCAAAAATCTTTCTGTTTACAATGTCCTTTATTGCACAGTGGCTATGATTTGTTGACAGCTTTCAGATTACAGTAATTGAATTGTTCCAGTTGGGAATAATTTGAAGTAAAAAATTTAGTTACCTATTTTATGATATCCATTTCCTGTTTATATGCTTGAAGAATTATGTAATTTTCTATATAATTAGGATTTGAAATTCTTGGTTTAATAACACAGCCACAGTCACCTACATATGTACATTAGTTTATATGCTTTATTGCTATATTTATTATATTTGTATTAATATTGCATTCAAATGCTTACTTAGATCTTAACTATAAAAATAATCACCTTGATGTTTGATGTTGCCATAAATGTAATTCTTTTTAATTACTTTAACAGAATATTGTTCTTCATCAATTGCAGCTTCCACTGTAGAGAAAATACAGTAATACTTAAAAAAACATTTTAAAAATAAAATTTAAATGTAGTTTGTTTCCCCTTTTATTTTATTCTTGCAGTTCCCCTCCCTTCCATCCTTTTCTTTAAAAAAGGACTCCTGTTTACTGTTCGAGTAGTAAACCTGTCTTGACTTTGGAGCCTCCAAACTGGCTAAATATTACATTTTTTTTGGAAAGTTCAAGTAATTAAGGAAGCTGTTTAAAAATTTGCAGTTCTCAGCTACAAAACTTGTCAAGCTTGCATGAAATTTACAGAATGGGCATTACTTCCCTGATATAAATACATAATAAACAAAAACGTGGAATTTGGAGACAGAAGAGTTACCTACTGGTTTGAACCATTTTCTGCTGTTTAAAGTCCTGGGTTCAATTTCTAATCCCAGTCATTCACTACCCAGGTCAGAAAGTTCTGTGGAAACAGCACACTCTGCCCAAAAGGTGAAGGAAGTGCTTTGCACCGCTTAACTAATCAATAGCAGTGCTTGTGCTAATCCATTGGAGGTGCTAAACAGGAATATTTTGGGGGGCATCCCCATACAATATCTACTAATAATTAAGGGGGGGGGCATTGTGAGTTGCTCGGGGTCCTTAAGCAATTGCTTTGTCTGCTTATGCCAAGCACTGTCTTTGATCAACCCCAGCACCTCTGAATAGTTACAGATTTCAGTGAACAGGTTAGAGATTTCCATTAACAGTCTCTGAAAAGAATTTTTTTTTTTATAATTTGCTGGGGCCCCCAACTCCCAGACACCCCATCTGCCTTTGGGACAAAAGAATCCATAACTACCGTTATGTAACACCCACTTCAGAAGGGCATCTCACCTCAGCTGGGATTGCGTTAGGGGCGCACCCGCTGAGGTTGCAGGAGGCCCTGATTTCTCTGACAAAGGTGGGGTTCAGGGAAGCCACAGCATTAGTGACCTTGTGGAAAGTGTGAGGCCCATGTTTCTATGCTCCAGTTTCCATATCCACTGAGCAGTGTAAAGGGAGTCGGCCCCCCTTTTGATGAGCACTGGGGCCCCATACGTGTGCGAGGGCTTCTCTCACCCAAATGGGTGTGAAGACCATTGTCCCAATATTTTGGGGGCCCTCAATGACTCCTGACCCAGGGTTTCACTGAAGGCCTCCAGGACAGTGGGATGGCCCCTTCAGGTGTCTGGCTTCGCAAAGAGCGAGGCCAAGAGGTAAAGGGGTATTGGTGGTGACCCACACAGAACATGAAGGCTTGATGATTTCTGATCTCAGGGGATAAGGGGCTCTGGGAGGCTACAATGGCCCCTTATAATCTCTGATCTCAGAGTGAGGGCCACAGGGAGAACCTGGTGTGCCTCTGCCATCCACAGCCGCGGGTAAGAGCTGGAGAGCCGGGAAGCCGCCACAGAAAGTGAGGACAACATGCTCCCCCGGTTACCTTGGGTCAAAGCAAACAAGGAGTTCAACAAAACCCCCAGGGACAGGAGGGAGGCGCTGTAGAGCGGTGGGCTCAGCCCCCAGCAGCCCCCGTGCATGGTCAAGCGCAGCCCCCTCCCGCGCGATCCTCGCTCCCTGCCAAGGAGAGGGGGCGGGGCACGGCGCTCAAGCGCCCCTCGCAGCCCCGCCCCCGCCCGCAGCGGTCTAACCGCCGCGGCGCGTGACCAACAGCTCTGCGCTGCCCGCTACAGCGCGAGCCTAGCCGCCTTTCCCGCCTTTTTTCTGCCTATGGCGTCCACAGCGCGAGGCCAAATGCCCTTCCCGCCTTTTTTCCGCCTGTCGCGTCCGCAGCGCGAGGCCCA
>NW_020664544.1:3142521-3142858 GCF_002925995.2 Terrapene triunguis
GAGGCCCAACTCCCTTCCCGCCTTTTTTCCGCCTGTCGCGTCCGCAGCGCGAGGCCCAACGCCCTTCCCGCCTTTTTTCCGCCTGTCGCGTCCGCAGCGCGAGGCCCAATGCCCTTCCCGCCTTTTTTCCGCCTGTCGCGTCCACAGCGCAAGGCCGAATGTCCTTCCCGCCTTTTTCTCGCCAATCGCGTCCGCAGCGCGAGACCAGTCGCCCTTCTCGCCTTTTCTTTCGCCTGCCTGGGCCGCAGCGCGAGACCAAATGCCCTTCCCGCCTTTTTTCCGCCTGTCCCGTCCGCAGCACGAGGCCAACTGCCCTTCCCGCCTTTTCTTTCGCCTG
>NW_020664544.1:3142868-3163285 GCF_002925995.2 Terrapene triunguis
GGCCAACTGCCCTTCCCGCCTTTTCTTTCGCCTGTCGCGTCCGCAGCGCGAGACCAATCGCCCTTCCCGCCTTTTTTCCGCCTGTCACGTCCGCAGCGCGAGGCCAAATGCCCTTCCCGCCTTTTTTCCGCCGGCCGGGACCGCAGCGCGAGGCCAAATGCCCTTCCCGCCGTTTTTCCGCCTGTTGCGGCGGATGCATGCGAAGCCTACCAGCTTTTCCCGCCACCTTTCTGCTCCCATTTCCTACCTTTATTCTCCAGAGAGGCGCCTCTTTCCTCCCTTAAGGAGAGTCCCTCTCTCATGGGGGGAGGGCTATCTCAGTCAGCTGCCCACTTGAAAGGCCAGATGGGGCTGTTAGATAGGAGATGTCCTTGCAGGAAATCTGCTTGGATAGGACAGCATCCCCCCTCTTTAATAAAACTACTGGGGGTCTCCCTTTCCACTCACTACCCCATTCTGCACCCCAGCACAGTAAACCAAGTTGCAAAGTGCAAAAGCTGATCATTATAGCATAATTCTCCTTCCTTGGGCTTGAACCACCCAGAGCATCACTATGCCATCTATCCTCAACACCTCTGTGCCCCACACCAGTAGAAATTTTGTTATAACTACACCCAGAAATTATTTCCAAATACCATAACACAGTGCTCTATATCCTGGCTCACACAACTAGCAACAATATTAGAAAAACCTTCAGGGACCCTGGGAGAACTGGTACATAGTGATGTCTGCCCCTCCTTCGCATAGCTAGAAACAGCACTGCACTATAACCATGTTTATAAACCATTGCTAGACACAGTGACACTGTGGTTTGTGTCCCCATTCCGCTGTGTCAGATTTCACAATTTAATTGTGAGCCTTGCAATGTTTAATGTTTTTCTTAAAGCCCCAGCTTTTGGAGGCATGTGATGAGTTGAGAATCTCAACTTTTTTTAATTTTAAGTAAATTTTTAGCACTGATTGTGGCAAAAAGCTTGAAAAAGTGATCTTGTATCAAAATCCAAAATTTAAACAAAAAGAACATCAGATTTATTGTTTTTAAAAAATCATAATTTTTAACCCAATCTCATGATTTTGGGGGGCCTGGATCAACTTTTTTGAAAATTTGGGGCTGGTAATACTGCATTTCTAAAAACGGTGTTAACATAACCATGTTCAGAAAATGTGCCTGGACATAGTATTCATATTTGACATTGTTAGAAACAGCCATATAACCGTGTTCGGAAAACATGCCCAAGACTTTAGCTAGCAGTATTAAGAAAGAAAGAAAAAAAGAAATAAACCTCCCAAGGGGATAATATTGAATTATGAAAGGAAAATGTTGAGATAGAAAACACAATTATGGACTAAAACATTAGTGTTTTTAAACTATTTATTCTCCAATTTTCATGTTATTTAAAGTTTCCTGACTAAACATTGGTGCTGCTTTCGTTATTTCAGTTTACTCAAGTTAAAGAAGACTTAACGGTTATATCTAGACTAGGTGGCTCAGGTGTAAGGAATATGTCAAAAGGGGTTCAGTTTTAGTTTCTATGAGTAGTTGATTAATTTAAAATTAGGACCATCTCAAAAAGGCCTAGCACTCCTCTGTGTCAAAGATTTTCAGTTTTACTCAAAGTTAACTTTTCACACTTATGTGATATCGGCAAAGTGATTCAGTTCTAATCTGTGTCCGTTATATACTAGTCATATCTCAGTCTGTTCCAGAGGATGTTTATGCCCAAATTTAATTTGACTGTCCCACACAAACTTTCATTATCCCACTTGTTAATTATTGTAAAATAAGAATCTCTCCATAATAAAGCTTTGTCTGCAGTTTTGGATCTCTGTAGATTGAGACTTATGATCTATGTCTCTAGCCAAATGACTCATTCCTTTCGAAGTCAGTATGATATTTCTGAGTTAGAAGCAGCTAGGTCATCTTCTTAATAGATCTGTGAACTGCATTTTCTTCTTAAAAAAGATTCTTTGTCAACCAAAAAATAAGTGATATAGTTTGGTTTATTTCCTTAAACACTATTTATTTACTTATTATTCTTGTGATAGCGCCACTGGCTCCAATATGTTAGGTGCTGTACAAATACATAGAAAGGTCTTCTGAGAATGAAACAAAGCTACATTCATCTACTAAACAAAAATTCCTTAATATAGAGCATTAATATACAATAAACTTATTAGTGCATCTGTCTCTTGGTGTATTTTACTTTCTATAGTAAGAATTAAGTTGTATTTTAGACTCAGTACACTAGCGTTCAGATAATGCTTCTCGTCTTACTGGTCCTTGATAGATCAATAAATATGTTATAATTCACAAACACCCAGGCTAAAAAGTCTCATCTTGGGTGTTCTCAATAATAATAATAAAAATTAATACTTGTAAAAGTACACAGAGATTTACAAAATACAAACTAAGCCAAAGTCCCCGCTCCAAAGAGTTTACAATTTCATTCAGACAGCAAAATGTGCATATGGAAAAAAGAGTTCAGGTGATGAAAGCACTTTTTTTAATGGCAGTCCCTTCTCAGTCCCCTGAAGAGACAACCCAATCCTTCCCTGCTTCCACTGAAGCCATCCTGTAACTTCTACTAGTTCCTACAGCTTTGACTTTTCTGTTGCAATGGGTGTTTCCAGGCACAATGAGTCTAATTTCGAATTTAATACAGGTAAACTAAACATAACAATAGTTACCCCAAGACCCCAAAATACTGGCTAACTGCTTGGGTCAAAAGGAATAATAATAGTATTTTATTTTATAAAGTCTCTTGTACTTCCATCTGTTGTCAACATTCAGAGTTTTAATAATCCTTACAAAGATGGTTATTTCTATATTATCAATATTTTCTATTTTTTTCAGGGTTTTATACTGACATCCAATACTGTAGTATCTCAGGACCTTTGACACCGAACAAACTGGGAACAGTGAGGTGCTCAGGGACTTTCATGGAGTGTCTATCTCTTCTCCCTCTTTGGGTTATAGAAACTGGATGCAGTCAGAATGCAGTCTTCAGGATGTCACAAAAAATAACTCTTAGAATCACATCCCTGGGCTGTATTGTTATCACACAGCAGAGCCATGTTCAGTTTATGTCTTTTGAAAGATCTATTCAGTTCACCATTTCATTCACCAATACCTTCGTCTCTCGATTTTGCAATCATTGCATGAGTACTCTCATTGACTTCAAAGGGACTACTTGCAGAAGTATGGGTTGCATGACTGGGCCTCCATAATCTTAGAGATATAATCGTTCCCATAAAATGTCAAGTAACAACGTAAATTAATTCTCAGTCCAGTTCTTACTCCAATGCTTTTATTTAATTTCTCAACTGTCAAATAAATAGATCATAAGCAAGCTGCAAGTCCTAAAAACACAAAAGCCGAATTAAGTAAAACATAGTTTTAAAAAAATTAAGTATTCCATATTGATAATAATCATAGAAGCCTTAATCTAAAAATTAATTCCCCCCCCCTTAATTTCGCTCTACACTATTTTTGTCTCATCAGAGCTTGAAGTTGCACATACAGATATAAGATGATGTCAAATCATGTCATGAGCTGATTGTTCTTGTGATGATGCTGATTGCTGATGCGTAGATTGTAATATCTAGGCCATTTAAAATTTCATAAGGCCATTTCTTGGTAAATAATTCTGAACTCTGATAAACAAATTACAAAACTATTTGTAGTTAACATGTGAATTCTTGCAGACGCAAAACTTCAGCTGATTTGGTTCCCAAGTGTTTATTAGACCCAGTTTCATGCTATTTTTTGTTGAGTTGTAGGAACAAAGATGATTCATCATTAGCAGTAAAGGTTTTTGAATGGAGTTAATCATGATTGGTGTTTATTAGGCATCTTTGTAATTTGTCATTTTTTAAACAGCTGAGTTATTTTTGCTTTTTTTTTAAAGCTAACAATCATTGACTTTCCTTTGTTAAGACTAAAGAGAGGCCTAGTGTTGTCTCAGCAATATCATGTTAATATATATGCAAACCTGTGAGGGTGAATAACACAGAGAAAACAGTGTTGATGCAAGTCTCTGACGACCATGTCACCATGTTTACATGATGTAAAAACAGTACCAGTCCAAGTTACACATAAAGGAAATTAAATATAAAGAAAGAAAATATTAGTTCATGTTGAGTGTGGGCATGCTGGCATGCTATTGCAACACTCATTCAAACAAAGTCCTAAACTACCCTCGCCAAATTGTAAGAAATGAGTCACAAACCCACCAAGGCAAAGTAGTTCTGAGTTACTCCTGTCAAATCCTTCTTAGCAATACAGTTGTTACTGTCTTTTGAGTAACTAATAGATGACTGAAACTAAGTAGCTCCCAAATGGCTTTTATGGGGTATTGTGGGAATGAATACTTGTAAAGGACTTCAAACATGAAAACCACTGTATAAATGATAAGCACCATTTTTAAAATGGAAAAATGTTTTAATGGATTATGGACCCATTAGATCACCTGCTTTACGGAAGGAGTGGTAATTTATTTTCACAAATGCGGGCTACAATGGCAAATTGCTTGAATGGAACACATTGCATCTGTCTTTTATGTTAATATGGAGACATATATCTTACAGACAACAGTAGTTCAACTGGACCAAGATGGGTCATGCATGCTGGAAACTGTAGCATCTGTTGACTTCCTGTTTGTATTAAAGATGAGGGCAGACATGGGACATGTGGAATTCCTTGAATGAACTTTGGCCATTCCTTTGAAAGAACAATGTATTTTTAATCACGTTGTGCATGTGAAGAAACTTCCCTGGAACAATTCACTGGGAACTAAGAAAGATACAGTATGTATGTGTCAAGACATGTGATGACTTAGGGCACCACATTTTAGGGGTGTTATAACATCCTCAGCAACTCAGAGCCCAGTTTCCCTTTCTGGTAATGGGATCATGGAGCGGGGCAGTCACTTAAGACCTTATTCCCTGTTTCACCAATGACACCTCCAGGATGGATCCCATGCTTTTGGGAGTCCTTCAGAAGCTTCTGGGGAGACAATGTAATCCAGGGAATAGGACATGGGTTTGGTAATCAGGATACCTGGCTTCTATTCCCAACTCTGCCACTGCTGTAGCTCCATGAATGCAAGGGTTGTTATTCTGTCTCATACACCTTGCTCCTCTCTCCGAGTAGTATCTGCATGTTTCTGGGGACCCTGCCATTGCTTCTTTACTTGGCAAGTCAGAAAGCCATCTCTGCAGACATGGAGATAAAGATCCATGATGTTTGTTGTGACCCTTTTTCTAAGAGTAGGGTTTGCCATGGCACTTTTTGATCCACTGGTGCTTTGTGTGAGAATAGCAGCAGAGTGTCCTGTGACACCTTTTAGACTAACAGACGTATAGGAGCATGAGCTTTTGTGGGTGAATACCCACTTCTTCGGATGTGTGAGAATAGGAGATTGACCTTACATCCCTACCTAAAATCCCCCCTTCCTTTGCACTATTATTAAGCATCCTGCACACAGATTGGTGAGGCAGGACCTTATATCCCTCAGATATCTGCATGACAGTGCCTCTGCAGTGTAGGTTGTTTGCAAAGCACATTGGGATAAAGGATGCTGGAGAAGAGTAAAACGTTATGATGTTTATAAATCTGAGGTTACAGGACTATGAAGAAGCCTTTTAAAAAATCCTAATGACATTTTAAATGTTTATTTTATCACTAATCCAATTGCCTCCGCCTATCAAAACGCATGGTCTTAAAAGTGTCACTCTCAAAAACACACCAATTTCCTTCCACTCTAGATAACTTGCTGGTAACACATTTTAGCTGTCCAGGTGGCATTTTTTGTGCCTGGAATTAAACACATGTCAATCACATGAAACGAATGAATTTTTAAAGGAGTTAATTAACCACCATACTTGCTAATTCTGAAATGGACCCATGTCTCCTGCCAGAGGTTGACATTTTGCACCCAGACTCGTGAAAGGGATGACAGGGGCTGTGTGTTCTCGCAGAGCGTTTTGCACGAGGTTTTCAAACCACCACCCGGCGCCGCTCTAATCACACAGACAATGAGTTCCTGTCCCTTTAAATGCCTGATGTCACAGTCTCCTATCCAGAGCGGAAGCCCAGTCGCTGGGAATCTCCCGCCTGCTGCAGTTGAGAATCCTAGAGCCCTGGACCAGCACGTGGAGCAGGGAGCACACGTGGAACAGCAGCATGGAAGGTGAGACGAGAGTCCACTGCTTTTACAAGGCTGTAGTGCACCGGTTTAGGGATCCCTGGGGGGTGGTGGTGGTTGTTTTTTTGGTTGCTTTAATCGTATTTAGTGGAGTATTTTATAAATCGTGATTGTCCTCGCAGTTAATTGAAAGTTTCTCCTTTTGCCATCTTTTCTGCAACCGGATTGCACTCCATAGAGGTGGAATCAAATCGTGTGTTGCACTAAAACAGGAAACGAGTCGAGCCTCTTTCTACATTTAATTTCAGAACCAGTGCAACATGTATGTTAAAGTTAGATTTAGAGCCCGGTTTGACTACAGCTCATCTTCTGGGTTTTAACGAATTAAGAGCGTGTGGGTTTCTTGGTGCTTATAAAAAGCGCACGCAACTTTCATATCCAGTTCAAACGAAGTTGCAGGTTAATTTAGGTTCTAGTATTTAAAACGAGGCAAAATACTTTGTTTCTTCATATTGTTAACAACCTTTGCAATTAGCCCCATTCACTAGTAGTTTGAGAGAGAGATTATGAATACATTGTTTCGATTCTTCATGTTAAAAAGGCCTAAAGAGTAAAATCAGCCCTGCCTAATCTCACTCACTTGGAGGGGGAGACCCCCTTATTGTAGGTTACATTACAATTTTGTTTTAACAATGTCTAGCCTTCTTGGGATGAAAGATTTTGAGATGTACATTTCTGGGAGACTCATAATTTAAATACAACCTGACTCAATTCAGGTAGCCACAGCTTGATAGCCGTGAATGCTTTGAAAGAATGGGTCTAATTGCAGTTTGCCTACTTGCGTGTGTCAGTTTCATTTTTCTTAGTTGATCAAGTTGTGATTACTTACTGTATGTTTTTATTCAGCAAATGAGAACAAAACAGTCTCTGAATAAGAAATGAGCAGGCCTCTGCCTCTGTGAAATGTATATTTTTCTCCAAAAATTTGCTTATCTGTCTTTTAAAAACTCTTGCAAGTAAAATATATCTTGCTACTGATGGTTCAAGTTTTAATGCTGCCAGTGGGTCCTATGTGACATCCTACACTCTGAAATTCACTTGATGCATTTGAAGTGTACTAAAGTTTCTTATGTTTTCGGATGCAATTTATGTGAAAGATGCTGTACGGAATAATGTTACACTGTATTCTCTCTGGACACAATAACTGTAACTTTTTCTGTTATAATCCTAGTTTTACACTTTTAGGTGAAATCCTGACTCCATTGGAGTCAATGGAGCTTTACCATTGACTTCAGTGGGGCAAGGATGTCTTCCCTTGTTTTTCCTGCCCTAAAAAAAGAACAAGTAATCCCACGGAAGTCAATGAGGTTTTACTCACATGGTTACTTGCAAGAGTAAGGGTTTTCAGATTGGGCCTGGTGTTTATGAGCTATATTCTGTAGTCCTTACTTTACCAAATGTTAGAGTTTAGTGGAAATTTATTTTATTAAGGAATGCAGAATTTGACCTTGTGTGATTAGCATTTTTGCATTTAATGTATTGGCATGAATAAACTGAGTAAAGATATCCCACATACCACACAAGGTCAATTTCTTAAGGTAGATAACAATGTAGATCGAAATTTAAAGTGAAAATCAAAATGTTGTCCATAACTGCATACTACTAGACATTATATTTTCCAACGTATGTCCAAGTCTAATTTAAAATACTGTATAGTCCATAAGACTGGCTTGATTTACGCCTCTTTATTCCATGAGGAACATAGGGCCTTCATCACAGCTTTCCAATATTGAGCCGAGAAGTAGTGTATATTTCTGTAACGGCTTTGTTTTTTACAGGAACAGGTTGTTAGCCCTCTTCCAACCTCTTAGCAGGAGGACAGGTGGACTGCCTTTGGTCAGGCTGAAGGGTAGGAGCCAATCTGGCATGGGTGGCCCTACCAGTTATATTCCTGCCAGCATAGTTCTCAGAGTCATAGGATTACTCAAGCCTTTCCATCATGTTGAGGCACGGTCCATGGGGAAGGATGTAAGATTAGCACAATGTTATAGGACCAGATTAAAGTCCCATCGTGTTTATTTTGAGGGAGCTATAGACTAAAAATCTGTAAACTGTTACGTTTTGAGTTTTCAAGGTCATTTTCTGGTTTTAGTAGAGAGCTAAGGTGGAAAAGAATCAGTTTAGTCTACTTAGGTTATGACATAATTTATTTCTAAAATTGAAATGTCTCAATTATTTAAAAAGGGAATTAAAATGACTAGGAAAAAGGGAATGCTTTAATGGGAAAGAGCTTTAATGCCGTATTAGCTGGACTCTCTGAGGCTATGAGAAAGATACTATTAGGGACACAGATATAATCTAAAAAGTGAAAAGAAATAACTTTGTTTAATACAAGATGAAATAGGGCCAAGTGTTTTCTTCAGGAAGTTATTGAGGTTTGAAATGCCAAATAAGGCACTTCAACCTGAAAATTAAATAGGCTTTCCCTTGTTCACTTGTTAGAAGTATAACATGGTTTTGAATATGAAAAATATTGGAAATTATATGACAGTGGCAAAAGAAATTACATACTATATGTAACAAAGACTGATCTTGCATTAGGACTCTTGGTGGATTCAAAATTTAAACTGTAGATCTGATTGCAGACAGAGGCCTAGACTGTTGTATTTTTATTTCAGTTTCCTTATGCCTATTAAGATTATATCAAGACAAAGTAAATAGTTTTAATTGCTCTACTACATGCAATAATAGCAGGGATAATTGTCTTTAGAAACTGAAAATACAAGAGAATGCAAATAGTAATCTGTGAAATAGATCTTTGCAGTGAAATGCTGACTCCATTGAAGTCAATTGGAAAACTTCAGTTGACTTCAATGGGGATGAGATTTCATCCTTGATATGTGGAATGACAGTTGCACTGGAAAATGTAATATACTAATAGAAAAGGCAAAATCCTGCGCTTAACTGGTGATGGCAAACAGAGAGAAGAGAACATAACAGTGCCAGATTCACACTTGCCATTCTGCAGGTTAGAGCTGTGTGGCCAATAGAAAGATATTATTCACTTTATATTTAATTGAAAAAAAAATCACAAGTCATTGAATACATGATTCATTACATATGTTCACAAGTTATTCAGCCATGTCTGTATGCTGGTCAAATAACAGAATAAAATGTTCATAAAATCATTTATCTTAAAATATAACAACATTCCTTGAATAAGTTTGTTGTTAAGTATTATTTGACAGCTCTAATGCTGGCATAGAGTGAGTCTCACTATCTGTTGCACTTTACTTCTGTTTTGTAAATGAACATTGCGCACCAAATGCAACATACACTTTAGTCAGCTGCACCCTTCCCATATACCCTAGCCAGCAGTTCCTGCCTCCATTAAGTTTATGAGGACTAGCCGATATGTAAGTGAGCCCCTCCTTGCGCTTTTCTGAGCGCTAAGTAGAGATATTGTCTTCATGGAGCACAGAGGCATCCTATGTCCATTTCTCCTTCTAGCACACCTGCATGGCACAAGGAAGGATTTGGCTCAAAATATTTTACTGAGAAGGGAGGTCTGAGGATATATGAAGAAAACATAAGGGCTTGAAGGAAGGTCCTTTAGAGAAGACTAATGTCTGATGAAATTCAGGTGCAGATGAATGGATATGGAGGCCTGAAAGTTATGCAAAGACTGTGGTATTAGTGAATGGGGAAAAAACATGATACATAATGTCATTATTTTTTTTTATTTTAATTAATTAATTTATTTATAGTGACGTATTTCCCAAAGCCCCAGTGATGACCAGGGTCCTATTGTGCAAAGCACTGTACAAATCCACATAAAGGGATAGTCCCTGCACTGAGAGCTTAAGGGCTGGTCTAAACACAGTTTTTGTACCACCATAACGAGTGGTTTAAAAACTGATATAGTTAAAATGGTACAGCTCCCTAGTATGGATGCAGTTATAACGTTAAAGATGCTTATATCGGTACAGTTTAGTGAATTAAAGTGGTATAGATTATTGAATACAATATAAAAGTTCTTATACTGGTAGAGCTGATTGAATACCATACAAAGGTGCTTATATTATATTATATATAACTTATTTGAACAAGGTATACCTTTATGTGGTATAACTGCGTCCACTCTAGGGAGTTGTATTGATTTAGCTATATTGGTTTCTAAATCAATATAGTGGTACAAAAACTGTGTGGACATAGATCAGCCCTAATTTAAGATAGTCTCTAGGTAACTTTAATTTATATTTTAGTTCCCAAGTCCATTTGTGGACCCTCAAGAGCAAATAGCTGCTGCAGTACAGTGCAGCCACGCCCCCAACATGTTCCTGATATACCCACTGTGTTTAGTTCTGGGAGTTTGGCCCCAGCCAGGTGCCCTCCCCCCACCCCATGCCCGCATAGGGAGCCTTTCCCACTCATTTTAAGGCCTCTTGATTCTGTCACAGTGGAATAAAAATATGATAGTGTAGTAAAATCAGGCTGTTTGGTACATACACTAGTTGTTTGTACAACTTAGAAGGTATAAACACACAAATAATTAGAATTGATATCAGTGGTCCCAATTGGACATCTACCTAGTTATTATCAGCTGGTAGTTTCCCATAAGTATCACAGTAGAAGCCTGTCATACACTGTTCTAGGCCTTCATATTTAGACATTATGGGGTAAGAAAATGACAAATCGAATGCCTTAGCTGTGAAACTCCTTGATTTCTAAGTCCAATATTTCTAGTAATATTTAATTTTTTTGCATTTAACTTTTTGACTGAGACTTTGGAACATGACAATGTAATGTGTTTATTTCTGATATAAGACAAATATGAAAAAAGTTACATTGCATAAACCAATGGACCCCTGCCTTTTTTGCTGAGCATTTTAACACCTTTTCTTTGGATATGATTTGAATATAATAAAATTAGGCTTTGAAAAAAAAAACAGATTATTGGAGAGTTAAGATTTGTAATAATTTGTTTTTATTCCCATGATTGATGGTTTCAGATAATATAGGCTTCTGAAGAGGATCTCTTATCACATGAAAATGGAAAGATAATTCACATTTCACAATTTATTATTACACTGAAAATGTAACTGGAGGACACATTAATAATCAGAGAATTAGCTATTTTTTTCTTTTATTAATTGTGCTCATTGCCAATGGAGAGTATTTGAGGAGTTTGCATTGTCAGAAGGGAATACTACCCCTTTAACATTCCTGATTGGAAAAAAAACAGGGATAGTGCTTTTTTTTTTTTTTTAAAGAGAGAGAATTTCTGAAAAGGGCAAAGAAAGCCACAGGAAGGGCATATATATATCAGTGGACAGATATTCACTCATAGAGTGTCATGAGATACAGGAAGGGTGGATTTTGCATTTGGATTTCTTATTTAGTTTTATGGTGGGTAATATCACATGATGCCAGATGATTCCTTTTTGAGAACACTTCAAGAGATGCTTAGGATCTCAAGTTATTCCAAAAAGGTTATAGAACAGGATGTACTCCATAATTTGCCTAAAGATCAACCTGTTGTAGATAACTTTTAGATAACACATAAGTGACTTTTGTCTCTGGGTAAATTCACCCACTTTTGGTCAAAATATGTTATTTTCTAAGATTCTGCTGTCAAAAATGCAGAAGACATGCAGAACTGGAGATCTGTACTGTACATTTTTGTGAACATTAAAGTTAGAGCAGGTCTTCAAATTACGCACTATATGTTATAGTATATGAAATACAGCTTTCTTTATTTCTGAGATCTACATTGCAGATATCAGAGATGATTTTTTTATCAATACTTCAAACGAAAAAAATTAATGTATTGTTTAACATTTATATTGCGGTAGCACCTACATATCTCCAACAGATTGGGTCCCATTGTGCTAGGCATTGTACAAACTTGTAGTGAATGACAGTCCCTGCCTTCTTAGAGGTGGATATTTTTATCTTCTTGGGATCAGGCCCATCAGGAGCTAAGAATGTATGTCATGTAGCTAAAACCAACATTTTATTTGTCCATTCAACAATGAAAGAATTAGAGATGAAAGCAGAGCATGGAAAAATCAAAGCAATACATGCGGAACAAGTACAGTAAAAAATACTGCATGTGAACGATACCCATCAGATCAGCAAACAGTTGCCCAAGAAATCAGAGAGTAACAGAGAAGGAAATTAACATTAATGGAACAAAACTACTTAGCCCTTCTATTTAGTTGATGATCAGCATATTAAGTGGTTATTTGATATCGGTGGGAAATGGGATTGAAGAAAAACATTAGCTTTCCCTGGTGGTTGTTCTTCAGAAGATGTCTTCTCTGAAAGTCTTTGACCAAATGGATCTCTTTTTTCATTACATAAGGTACCTGGTGAAATGTATGGGCAAGAAAACCAGTGGAAAATATGTACTAGCTACTTATGCTAAATAATCTGTTCCACCTTGCATTTTGCTGTGATGCCAGGAGTTCCTTTCCCAGACCTGAAGAGGAGCTCTGTGTAGCTCAAAAACTGTCTCTCTCACCAACAGAAGCTGGTTCAATAAAAAATGTTACCTTACTCACCTTGTCTCTCAGTGGAAAAAACTGTCATACAAAATGAAGTACCTTCAAGGCAACCTTCAGGACATTTATTGTAAAGCATTTAAAAGTATAACATTTTGTAGAAATTAGCATGAACACCCAACCCCCCAAATTGCTTTCCTTCTAATTCAGGCCCCAATTCAGGAAAGCACTTAGAGACTCAAGCATGTGCTTAAGTTCTTTCTTGAACTGCACATTCAAACATTAACTTTGGAAGACTTTATTTTGCAACATGCAACACTATTCAGAAATCACAAAATCATAAATGAGTCAGAAGTGACAAGGAGGAGGTTATTTCCACAGTCCAAATATATATATTACTGAATTATCACACTTCATATAAATCTGGACATGGTATTAAATTATTAGATTTCAGAGCTGTGACATCCCATAGCAGTTAAATGAAAAATAAATGATTAAGAGAGGGAGAGAGATTACCTCTTTATGTTTAGGAATTACATTATGACATCTTTGTCTTTATGAATATCTCTGCTTTAGATCTTATATAGAGATCTCATGGTGACTTAGAAGGGATGAAGAGACATGAATAATGAAAGGCTGTCAAGCGATTAAAAAAATTAATCGCGCGATTAAAAAAATTAACTGCTCTATTAAACAATAATAGAATACCATTTATTTAAATATTTTTGGATGGTTTCTACATTTTCAAATATATTGATTTCAATTACAACACAGAATACAAAGTGTATAGTGCTCACTTTATATTTATTTTTAATTACAAGTATTTGTACTGTAAAAAAACAAAATAAATAGTTTTTTTCAATTCACCTAATACAAGTACTGTAGTGCAATCTCTTTACCATGAAAGTTGAACTTACAAATGTAGAATTATGTAAAAAAAATAAATATATTTATTCAAAAATAAAACAACGTAAAATTTTAGAGCCTGCAAGTCCACTCAGTCCTACTTCTTGTTCAGCCAATCGCTCAGGCAAACAAGTTTGTTTACAGTTGCAGGAGATAATGCTGCCTGCTTCTTGTTTACATCACTTGAAAATGAGAACAGGGGTTCTCATGGCACTGTTGTAGCCAGCAGCAACCACAATTCCAGGGGACATGCGTCCATGCTGATGACAGGTTCTGCTCGATAAGACTCCAAAGCAGTGTGGACCGACACATGTTCATTTTCATTATTTGAGTCAGATGCCACCAGCAGAAGGTTGATTTTATTTTTGGTGGTTCGGATTCTGTAGTTTCCACATCGGAGTGTTGCTTTTTTAAGACTTCTGAAAGCATACTGCACACTTCGTCCCTCTCAGATTTTGGAAAGCACTTCAGATTCTTAAACCGTGGGTCGAGTGTTGTAGTTATCATTAGAAATCTCACATTGGTACCTTCTTTGTGTTTTGTGAAATCTGCAGTGAAAGTGTTCTTAAAATGAACAACATGTGCTGGGTCATCATCCGAGACTGCTATAACGTGAAATATATGGCAGAATGCAGATAGAGCAGGGGATATACAATTCTCCCCCAAGGAGTTCAGTCACAAAGTTAATTAACGCATTATTTTTTTAACAAGCATCATAAGCATGGAAGCATGTCCTCTGGAATGGTGGCCGAAGCATGAAGGGGCATAAGAATGTTTAGCATATCTGGCACGTAAATACCTTGCAATGCCAGTTACAAAAGTGCCATGCAAATGCCTGTTCTCACTTTCTGGTGACATTGTAAATAAGAAGAGGGCAGCATTATCTCCTGTAAATGTAAACAAACGTGTTTGTCTTAGCAATTGGCTGAACAAGAAGTAGGACTGAGTGGACTTGTAGGCTCTGAAGTTTTACGTTGTTTTGTTTTAGAGTGCAGTTATGTAACAAAAAAAATCTACATTTGTAAATTGCACTTTCAGGACAAAGAGATTGCACTACAGTACTTGTAGAGGCGAATTGAAAAAATACTACACCTCTACCCCGATATAATGCGACCCGATATAACACAAATTTGGATATAACGCGGTAAAGCAGTGCTCCAGGGGGGCGGGGCTGCCCACTCCGGCGAATCAAAGCAAGTTCAATATAACACGGTTTCACCTATAACGCGGTAAGATTTTTTGGCTCCCGAGGACAGCGTTATATCGAGGTAGAGGTGTATTTCTTTTGTTTATCATTTTTACAGTGCAAATATTTGTAATAAATAATATACACATATTCAGTTACAACACAGAATACAATATATATGAAAATATAGAAAAACATCCAAATTATTTAATAAATTTCAGTTGGTATTCTGTTGTTTAACAGTGCAATTAAAACACCAATTAATTGGTGTTTTATTTTTTAATCGCGATTAATTTTGAGTTAATCGTGTGAGTTAACTGCAATAATCGACACCCCTAGAATAAATATTATGGTCTAGTTTGAGAACCAGTACTTTTTGGTGCTGTTTTTGAGTCTGCCTCTGAGTTTTTTGACCTCGAATGGATCTCTTAATTTTTCTATACCTAAATTTCCCCCCATCTGTAAAATGTGTTTAATAATATTTACCTAACTTACAGGGAGTTTCAGAGGCCTCATTAATGTCTGTAAAGCATTTTGGGATCCTGGGCTAATACACACTATGGAAATGCCATGTATAACTAAATGTGAGAGAAGATAGGGATTCTGATTTAATTTTAAGATGAGATTTTCATAAGTATTCAGTGTTGCCCTAAGTGCTCCCATTTAAGTTCAATGGGAGAAGAGTTAGGCCAGTGCTGAATACTTTTGACAATCCCACTCTTAAAAAAGATCAATTTTTTCTTGCTGTTTACTGCTAATTACTATTTAACCATGGTGGGAGCTACACACATACAATATTTGAGAAATTAAAGCTAAACATAAGCATTTAGGAGACCAAAATAGATCCAAAATTTTTAGCAACTTTATCAGGCAGGTAGGTACAAGACTTTTTTAACTTACTTTTACTATGCTGAACATGTCAGCAAGGTCACACTCGCCCAGAACTTTTAGGATAACCTCATACAGTGCCAGGCATCTTTACTTTTTAGTTAACAGAGCTTTACATTTTGATGTTGCAGAGACCACAAAAATGTTCCATAAACAGTGGTGGTAAAGAGAGATAATTATGGGGTAAATGTCAGTAGTGGTTAACACCTCACTGCCACAGTATGTGTATTTCTGTTATGTAACTGTCAGGAATGAGTTTTATGTGCTCTGGGTCTCTTGTTTGATTGTGTAAAGACAATTCAAGATTTTTTGACAACTAAAGTAAAGAAACAAAAATAGTGAAGGAAAGCGGAAATAAAGGAACAGGGAGCTATGGCACCATTAAAAAGGTGAATATTAATATCAGCCACATTTGTAAGTTGTCATGAAAGTACAGGCATCTAGAAAGTGCAATACATTGATCTACGCAGGCCGGGATTTAAAAAAAAATCAATGACTGCCTAAGCTACTAAGGTCACATTTAGACACCTAATTAAGTCATTTTCACAGGTGCTGAGAACCTGCGGCTCCCATTGATTTCAAAGGGACCTGTTGGCTGCTCAGCACTTTAGAAAATCACATCACATATACTGTATACGTTCCTAAATACAGACTTAGGAGTCTATCTTTAGTCTCCAATTTTTTAAAATCTCTGCCCCAGTATCCCTATGAGAATTCAGAAACAAAGTTAGTTTTGCACCCCTAGTTACACAAATTTGATGTAGCAAAATTAATAGGAGCTTTTTTCCTTTTTGTTAATAAGGGAATTTAGGAGCGTCTAGTACTCTGCTCCACAGAGATCCCCCCGATACATAGCTACTACCATCAAGCTGCATTCAGAATGAGGTCTTAAATGGAAAACATAGATGATTTGATTCAGTAATACTGAGAAACTATAAAAGGAAGAATGCTGTTTGCTTGTTTTGGACACCTAACACTAGTCGAGCTATAGAAAAAGAATGGGTATAAATTAATTATATTGTACAAATTCCACTTGATAAAAATAATTCTTTGATAGCTCTTTCTTTAGATTATTAATGTGTCAATTTTGCTGTTTAGGTTTATTCATAATAAATTATACTCTTATAGCTTTGTTAGAGCAGAGATAATTTAAAAAATTTTATTAGCAATTTAGATTGCTGCTAGCATTTACTTTGTCTGTGTCTTTTCCAGATTCACAGTCAGGTATGGACCTAAGTAATTCTCAGGAACAGTCAGTGGCTACAGGTACTGTACCCTTAAGCTTTCTCTCACCCTCCTCTTTAAAATCTTAGTTAATTTTAACTGGAAAAAAAATGAAAGAATTGCACAGTCTGTTCAGATTAACAATGTACTAGATGATACATTACAAAACTGAAGATGGACATTACAGGACAGAAAATTAAACTCCGGAGTTGAAGTAAATGCATAAGAGGGCAATAGAATTTTAGAAAATAATGTGATAGAAGAGGAATCAAAAGAATGTATGATTGAGAATTATCATTGCTCATGGACAAAAGAAAAGGTTTTAGAGATGAAGCTGGAGGTTTTGGTATCTGGTTAAGAGATTGTTGGGGTTTTTTCTGCCTGGGAGGCAATTTGGAATTGTGGGAGAAGCACAATAGTTGCTGTTTCTGCCAAAATGATCATCAGTGAAGTAGTTAACAATTTTCATATTTAAGGGTGTGATTTTTCCAAAAGCACCTAAGTGATTTAGGAGCACAAATCCATTTACATCAATGAGACTACTCATATGGTTAAAGTTAAGCATGTGTTCAAGTACTTTGCTAGACGGGGGCCAGAGTTTTCAGCACCTTGCAGGATTGAGCTCCATATGAACAAAGTACATCTTGTGATCATTTTCTATGCTTTATTTAAAGTTCTTGTTTATTTATCTGCTAATTCATAAAATTAACTAATTTGCAATGGGTCTCCTAGTCAATAGGACACATTAGAAAGGTCCTGCAGCATATTACATATAATTACTTATACTTCAGTTTATCTCTGTTTTTAACCTGACTCAGAACAGTTCCAGAATATTTAAGTCTGAACAATAGATTAACACTCCTTTTAGATGTATATTCTATGGCATTGGTGATAGTTGTTGTTTTAGCACGGTGTGTGGTTTTTGGGATCTATTCCCAATTCTATCAGTGACTCAGTGAATGACCATAAGCAAATCATTAAGCTATGTTGCAATGTTGTCCATCCATAAAATGGGTACTGACTCGAGTGTTGTGAAAATTATTTCGTTTGCAAAGTGCCTTGAGATAATTACATGGAAGGTGCTATTGAAGGGTTAATTATTATCATTTAACATTTTCCTTTCTTCAGAAGGACAGGAAGTTTTGAAAGACTGTAATGTGAACAAATTCCAGGAGATGGAAAACATGGATAGTAGGGAAGATATGAAAGAGCACAGTCAACCTCATGAAGAAACAGGAGGTAAACAGGGGTTGCATGATGAAAACCAATAGTTAAAGATCTTCTTATTCCTTTGATTGATTGTGTTATGTTCATGCCTAGAAGTTTTAATTAAGATCATGCTCCCGTGTGCTACGTGATGTACAAACATTGAAATATGAGTTTGAGGTCTGAACATTTTAACAGATTCCCAGGTCATATGGAGATTGGAGGAAGTACTACTAGTTCCCATCAAACAATCTCCATGTGCAGATTGCACATAGGTCATTTATACAGGACCCATGAAACATACACTATCAAGTTCATTATCAGATAAATGCTGTACATTTCAATCTTGGTTTTATGAATGAGTTCATAGATTAACTAACTTTATTATTTAGCAAGCTCTAATGGTGTGCTCAATGCTGTACAAGAGCTCAAGGAAAAATGGTCCCTGCCCCAGAGAACTTATAATGTATTACTTACACAGACAAAACAGGTCATACACATATAGTAAGTAATGCTATATCAGATACGAAGACTGTAGAAGAAGGGAGTGTGGGTGCAATTTTGTTGGGAGCCATGACAGACTTTCAGATAATGAGAGGAAGGATAAGCAGGATTATTTGGGTAATGCACCTCCTGCAGAATCATTCACTCAATGTTTTGTAGTTGAAAATCATACACTGAAATGTTTTGAAAAAAGTAGTGTGCATATAACAAGATATACCTGCTAGCTAGCAGGGCACTGTGCATCAATATCACTTAGCCCTTTTGTTAGCTCGGAATATTTTAACCGCTTTCAGCTTCATTTTCTAAAGAAAGGGTAGATTATTCTAAACTCCTGGGACAAGGGTGCACTGTAGAATCTTAAACTGCTGCACACCGTAATCTTTTCCCTGTAACTGCTCAGTGAGGAAAAAGCTGAGCAACTCCAGGTTTTTATTGACAATGAATTCAAACAACAAACAATTTCTATATCTCTCTCAAGGAAGATACAAGTATAAGCACAAGTATTACACCCATGTGCACCTATTTTTAATTGAAAAGATATCCTATGTACATTTATATGTCTATTTAACTCTTTCTATCTAGAAACTGGTATGGCTTCTTCTCTGTAGTATCAAAGCACCTAATAGGCAAAAAAGATAAAAGATGCAGTCCTTGGACTCCCGACAATCTGTCATGGTGTGGCCTTTAGGATTGCAAAATTTGAGAGGGGGGCCTTCAAATAGGTCTCTGTATCTAGATGGTCATAAAGTGAAATCACAGCATTAATAAACATTCCAGCTACTCTGAGTAGAGCATGTTCATTTATGCCAGTTCTCAACCACAGACAGTGAAAAATACTGCTTGGCAGAGGATGTGGTAATATATACTGAGGAAAAGGCATGTGGTGTTTTACCAGTTTCATATTGCCTCTCAAATACAGCATGTACATGAAAATACACTAGTAACAAGACAAATTATGTCTGTGGCTTCAGGTGACAGTTTTCTGAATCAGGATTTACTTAAATCATGCCATTTTAAAAAAATTGTCTCTGAATT
The DNA here is from genome assembly GCF_002925995.2 of Terrapene triunguis. NCBI lineage: Eukaryota > Metazoa > Chordata > Testudines > Emydidae > Terrapene > Terrapene triunguis. The sequence continues at coordinate 3,162,470 of NW_020664544.1, forward strand.
GGTCACCTAAGTCAGGGATTCTCAAACTTCATTGCACCGCGACTCCCTTCTGACAACAACAAAAATTACTACACGACCCCAGGAGGGGGAGCAAAGACTGAGCCCACTTAAGCTCTGCTGCCCTAGGTGTGCCAAAGCTGAAGACCAAAGGCTTCAGGCCCAGGCAGGGGGTCTATAACCTGAGCCCTGCCACCCAGGGCTAAAGCCCTGAGGCTTGGGCTTTGGCTCTGGACCCCAGCAAGGCTAAGCCAGCCCTGGCAACCCCATTAAAAAGGGGTCGTGACCCACTTTGGGGTCCCGACCCACAGTCTGAGAACCGCTGATCTAAGTGAATAAAGTTAGACATTATCTGTTTTTGCCATAACTTGGAAATAACAGTTTTACTTTGGTCTAAAATGAACTTTCACATCGAACCTTTGAGTAATTAAAAATAAAACTGCTTTAACAAAATCCAAAAGATACATAAAGTAAATTTAGTGCTAAACTGGTGAATGAGGCTAGAATGACCATATTGGAGATGGAAGTACTTTATTTCTCCACAAAGTAGGTATAGCACAGGCAGCAGGAGTAGATAGTGCTTCCATACCACATCCTGCAAAAGTGTTCAGTTCTGGGAAAGAATGGGCTACTTAGGCTTTGGCCGCACTTGAAAGTTATTTTTGTATAACTACGTCAGTCAGGGATGTGAAAAAAACCATACCCCTGACCAATGTAGTTATCCTGACATAGCTGCATCTACACTGGAGGTTATGTCAATGGAAGAGTGTTTCCATTAATGTAGCTAACGTTGTTTGGGGAGGTGGTATTCCTACACTG